>NW_012114433.1:451198-491366 GCF_000951035.1 Colobus angolensis palliatus
GCCATTGCACTCCAGCCTGGGTGACAGAGTGAGACTCCATCTCAAAAAAAAAAAAAAAAAAGGAAATGAAAAAAAGAAAAGAAAACCTACAGATTGAGAGAAAATATTTGCAAGCCATATATCTGATAAGAGATTAATGCAGCACAACTTAAAAGTGGGCGAAAGACTTGACTAGACATTTCTTTTTCAAAAAGATACACAGATAGGCTAAAGATACATGAAAAAATGTTCAACGTCACTAATCTTTAGGGAAGTGCAAGTCAAAATCACATGAAGAGATCATCTCACACTTGTTAGAACAGCTAATGCCAGAAAGATGAACAATAAGAGTTTGCGAGGATATGGAGAAAAGGGAAGCCTCGGGCACTGTTGGTGGGAATATAAACTAGCCCGTCATTAGGGAAGCTGTATAGAAGTTCCTTTAAAAGTCAACAATAGAATTACCATGTGTTCCACCCATCCCACGTCTGGTTATACATCCAAAGCATTTGAAATCTGTGTGTAGAAGAGCTATCTGCAAGCCCCGGTTCATGGAAGCATTATGCACAATAGCCAAGCCAGGAAATATCTAAGTGCCCATCAATGGATGAATTGGTAAAGAAAATGTGGCGTATATACACACAATGGAATACTATTCAGCCTTAAAAAGAAAGTCATTTTGTGATTTGCAACAACGTGGGCGAAGCCGGAGGACATTACGCTAAGTGAAATAAACTAGGCACAGAAAGACCAGTATTGCGTGTTCTCACTCAGATGTGGAATCTGAAATAATTGAGCTCCTACAAGTAGAAAGTAGGAAGGTGGTTGCCAGACTCTGTGGCCTGAGGGAAAGAGAGATGATTGCGGAAGGGCACAATGTTTTAGCGACTTAGAGAAATAAATTTCCTGAGATCTCTTGCCCAGATCTCAAGAAATTTGGTGACTATAGACAACAGTATTGTATACATATAACATCACTATATGCTCCATAAATATGTGTAATTATAATTTGTCAATTTACAGTAAAAAAACAAGGTTTTGCTATTTTCTGTGAGATGACAGTCTTACTAATGAACTCTTGGGAGGATTTGAAGCTGCCATGCATTGATTCACGGCAGTTTTCTGAGGAAAAAGTATTATTAAGAAACATAATCATCTTGAAGTCCAAAATTATGTTTGTGCCTGGAAAGTCAATGTAGAAATCTCCCTTTGTTGGAACCGAACTCTCGATTCCCTCCTGGGCAGGGGTCGTCGCGAAGGATCACCGACACGAAGTTCACAGCAGAGAGTTATTTATTACTAGCGCGCTAGGGTCCCAAGCTCTAAGTTGGTCCTGGGACCCCGACTGCTTGTTACAGGCTGTTTATATATGCTAACACAAGTTCAAACACAGCTTATGGCGCGAAATTCAAACAAAGCTTAAGGCGTAAAATGATTGGGTCTAGCTATAGCCTGAGCAAGGGGTCTTGGTTTAATTGGTTAGAGCAGGACCTTATGAGGTTCTTTCCTGGAGTTGATAATTCCGGGAACTTTGAGGCAGGGTGAGACCCCTGGAATTGGCAGGGTGGGACCTCATGAGGTTGTTTCCCGGAATTGGCAGGGTGGGACCCTATCAGGGTGGAACACTATCGAGGCAGGGTGGGACCCTATCTAGGCCCAGTGGGACCCTATCTAGGCCCACCTGGTGCTAACTTTTTAGGTTTTGTAAGGCCTACTAGTTTCACCTTTCCTTACATGCTCTATTACCTGTCCCAACTGCTCCCGCACCAGCACGCACAGATGGACGGTGGAGCCGTTACCCTCTTACCTAATGTGAATGTTTCGTGAGGATGACTCTACCTGATCCTGGAAATGAGCATCCAAACAATAATTGTGTTAAAGCTTAGTGTTCTGTTTCCTCCTTCCCACACCTCTCCTCTCACCTTCCCTTCATTCCAAACACATCTGAGTTAAGATTGGCAGCCGACCTCCCCACTTCCTGCAGAGCTGACGGGATCTGCTGCAGGCCACCCTCACCTGCCTGGGAGGGAACACCAGCAGCAGGAGGCCATCACAAGGGTCCTCCCCTATGCAGCAAAGCAAGGCAAATCGGCATTGTGACTGCGTGTTCAAACTCCTGTTTCCTCTGCTTTTGGCAGCTCCAGAAGAAAACGCCTCTCGGTCTCGACCCAGGAGAGTGCCAGAATATCGTAGGCACTGAATTAATGTTTGCTGAATGAATGAACGAGTGCACAAATTCATCCCCACTGCTTCAATGGTGTTGATTTTCTCTTTGTGATCTGAGGTCCTTTTGAGCATTGGGCTGGGCTTGGCTGGGTCACTGCTTTTCCTGCATCGTGGCCCCTCTGAGGGTTTGGTTGTACTTTCGTCTGTGCCGTGATTGCGAGAGTGTCTGACCCATTGCAGGAGGCTAGGAAGCATCACACGAGTGAATAAAGGAAGGCACACATACACAGAGATGCGTACACGCACATACGTGTGTGCATATGGGAAAAAGAACATTTACATGCCGACCTGCAAACTAATTCACAGGGAAGAGTCTTCGTTTGTATGCCTTCAGCATCTTGGCCTGGACCCTGCCGCCTTTCCACTATTCTGGGAGTTTGGGGAGAAATTTGCTGAGACCTGCTCCTTTTGGGATGTCTGGATCTAGCAGTTTGCTGTCACATAGTAGGGCTTACAGAGGTGTATTTCTGGAAAGAAGAAAAACAGAGCCTAGGAATTCTTTCCTCAGCTTTGGGGTATCTGTCTTCCTCCTCAACCTCTTCCTCCTCGCCCTCCTCCTCCACCACCACCTCTTCTCCCTCCTCGTCCTCCTCCACCTCTTCCTGTTCTTCTTCCTCAAACATTTTTATAGTGGTAAAGTATACATAACATAATTTTACCATTTTAACCATTTTTAAGCGAGCATTTTGCTGGCATTTGGTACATTCACATTTTTATGTAACCGTCATCACCATCTGTCTCCAGAACTCTTCCATCTTCCCAAACCCAGGCCCTGTCCCCATTAAACAATCTCTTCCCATTCCCCCTTCACTCAGCCCCTGGCACCTGCCACTCTGCTTTCTGTCTCTATGACTTTGGTTACACTCAGGATGTCACGTTAGGGGAACCATGTTATGTGCCCTGTATCGGGCTCACTGCACTTAGCACCATGCCCTCAGGCTCCTCCATGCGGAGGCACGGGTCGGAATTTCCTTTCTTTTTAAGGTTGAGTGGCGTTTCTTTGCATGGACATACTACATTCCTTTGTTTTTTATTTAACAGTTGCTGGACTTTTAAGATGTTTCTACCTTTTGGCTGTTGTGAACAATTCTGCTCTGAACATCAGTGTACAATGATTTGTTCAGTCTCTACTTTCAGTTCCTTTGAGTACATACCCAAAAGTGAAACTGCAGGGCCATATGGTGATTCTACGCTTAGCTTGTTGAGGAACCATGATACGATTTTCCTCACTGGAAACACACTCCCACTAACAATGTGCACGTGTTCTCATTTCCCCACATTCTCTCCAATACTAGTGATTTTCTGTTTGTTTTGTTTTATAATCCCATCCTAATGGGTGTGAGATGGTGTCTCATCATAGTTTTGATTTGCATTTCCCTGATGAGAGAGATGGAGCCTGTTTTCGTGTTTATCATCCATTTCTGCATCTTCTTGGAGAGAGTTCCTTCATGTCCTTAGTCCTTTTCTAACTGAGTGGCTTTTTTTTTTTTTGCTGTTGAGTGCTATGAGTTCTTTATATATTTTGGATATGAATTTTTTTTATCAGATATATGATTTGCTAATATTTTCTCCCTTTCTGTGCCTTTTTCCTCTCTTGGTAGTGTCTTTTGGTGCACACATTTTTTAATTTCAATGAACTCCAATTTTTTCTTTCTTTGTCTCTGATGTTAGTGTCATATTTAAGAAATCATTGCCAAATCCAGTGTCATGAAACTTTCCTGCTGTTTTCTTCTAAGAGTTTTATAGTCTTAGCTCTTACATTCAGTGTTTGATCTGGGCTTCTCTTGACCATGAGGTCACATTTATTCTCCTAGCATCTTATCAGTGACACTGTGGTTTATATAACCTGCTTAAGTGCTAGATGAACAGCTAATAGAACAGGGCTGGCCCCAAATTCCAGGCTATCCAACTACACCAGACTGACTAAAGCTGCAACTATCTCCCCAGAATAACCTTAACCTTCCTTTGTTGATGTGCAGAGCAAGGAAGGCAGTGCTTGCCATTTTGCACTGGATTTTTTTTCTTAGTTAATTTTGAAATACAAAACCATTTATTCTTCTGAATCTCTTCAAAACACCGATAACATCAACAGACAGTGTAAAATGGTAAAACTGCTCACCAAGGTGTGTGTGGCGGCTTGCTGCGGTGTTCTTGCTCTGATGCTCTTTGAAACACACAGGGCGTATTAAAGGTCTTCCTGGTGTACTGAGAAGAAGAGCTATGGGATAAGGGGGCTATTTACTAGTGGCTGGGGATATCGCCATACGTTTGCCCTGCTGGTGCCATTTGTCTAAAATATCCTTGTTCCAATCCCATGCACAGAAGGCTTGAGCTGACTGTTGTTTGGGAGGGAACACTACATGGCAATAATGCTTAATCTGGGAAAAACTGCATTATGAATCAAGCACTGAGCAGTATGTGGGCCATTTGGTTTTGAGTTGTGAACTTTCCTTCGCACTCCAGCAAAATGTTGAAACGTCAGCTAGGACTTAGTTTGGCTAACACTGGAATTTCACTTTTATAACAGAAGATGTGGTATCTGGGCTATAGCTCAGTTCCCTCAAACCTGGGCCAAAATCCAGCTCCAAAAAGATATCACTAGACTAACTAACTTAACAGGATCCTGTTGAGTCTCAATTGAAGAAGGGAAAATGTCCTAATTTCTGTAGTTATCATGACAACTGTCACTAGTGGTCTATCAGAAGCAGTGGTGGAGGCTGCAGTCCTGTTACACTCTAATCGAATGTCTGATGTTTCAATACACTGTAGTCTCTGTGTTACAAAATTCCATAGCCAAAGCACTCCATCAGCTGCGCTTTGTTTAGAGGAAGAAGCAGGAAATAAAATATTAGCTTCATAATGAACAGAAGACACCCCGTCAGAGAGTGCTGCTTATCAGAATGCTTCGTGTACAATTAAGGCAGTCAATTCAGAAGCCATTCTGAATATGGTTATTTAAAAGTATAAAGAAATTAACAAAAAAATGCATTGAGATGAGAGTGCTTCTGTCTTAGGGTAACCGGCGTTTTCTGCTTCCTTTTGTCTGCAGCTGGCCAGAGCTGTACTCTTGAGTCCTCAAAGCGCAGTCCTCTTTCCAGCACCAATCAGCCTCACCTGGGAGCCTGTCAGAAATGCAGACTCCCAGGCCAGTCCCCAGATCCGCGTAATCACCATTTGCATCTCCACAGACCCTCAGATGGTCTCTGTGCCCACTACGGTCTGAGAGGCTCTGCCCTAAGTTCCTAGTGAAATTGGAGCCAGCACTGATAATGTCTGTGGTTCCCTCTGTGTAATCAGGAGCCCGTGCATCTGCAAATCCTCCTCGCTCGGAAATATTGAGGGTCTTGTGCGTGCTGCCAGGGAAGAGGTGGGGCACGCAGCAGCAGAGGAAAGCCTGGGATGGATGAGGACACTTGACCTCACTTTCCTTTTTCAGAATCCTGGCAAGCAGGCGGGATACGTCTTCGCTGCGGTGCCAGGACCGTGAATTTAGAGGCAGGGCGCAAAAAAAGCGAACCTTTTGATGACCCTCCCTGGTTTGCTGCTGGGCTGAGGGCGGTTGTTTCCTGCAACTTCCCTGATTAGCATGCATCAGGCGAGTCAGGGACCTGAGTGAAAAGCTGCTTTCCAACGCCGCTGTCAACGTCCTGCCCTTCGATAAATGATCCAGAGCTGCTGCTCGGGTGGGGACGGGAACGTGTTTAGGCACTAAAACCACTGCTTGCATGACATCATTCCATATCAGATTCCACTGTAATGTCAGGAATGTAATCATTAGCATTTAAACATGCATAAAATTTAATTAACCTACTTACCAGTTTGCTTAGAACTTTTGAAGGGCTACCTAGAGTCCTCTCTAAGCGTTTTATTACAGAGTTTTGGAAAGCTCACAAAAGAGAGAAGTTCACTGGGATTTTTCTCCCTAAAGCTGATGGGCCGTGACAGATGAGCAGATGACCCGAGTTAATTATTATTGAATTCGTTATTGCCGCTTTGTTGTCACCCAGCTCAGCCAGGGTAAAATGATGACAGTAGGTATCTCATTAAAACAGCTGTTTCAATTATGTAGCGGCAAATATTTAAAAAGCGAGCCTTCCAAGTTTAAAGCCGTTAACAAAGTTTGTTTGTGCGGGTTGTGCCAAGATGATCTGACCGAAAAGGAGGGGGAAGAGGAAAGATGGGAGACATTGATCGGCGCGGTGGCTCCAGATGAGGGGCACCCCCACACCAGCCCAGGCCCGCCTGGTCTCGCCAACCTCAGGGGGTGGCGGAGGGCAGGTAACAGGGAGGAAAGGGCTGGTGTTTTCCCCACCATATCCCAATTTCAGGAGTCCACGTTAAATCTAGCTATGTTTCAATTGTAAAGGAAAAGAGCTGTTTGCATGGATTTCTTTCCAGCTACAAAATGGGATCTCAGCCAGTGTGCTTCATTACGATCACCTCGCCTCGCTGAGACCCATTTGTATATATTCATAGAAATAAAGAAAAACTTCTCCCAGGTCCCCATTCAGGAAGAACGTCCTCACTGTCCGGTGCTTGGAGGGACTTTGTACGGATGTTGGCTGTCTTTTATTAACACACATCTGCCATGAGAGCTTTCCATTACAGATCAAGGCCTGATAATTTATCAGCGAATCTGATTTTTCTTTCTGCCGTCAATATGTTGCTGACTTATGATTGAGGAAATTCAGCAAAACTGTCAGAACTGGAAGTTTCCTGTTCTCTCACTGGAATTTGCCTCTCGGTTTTATCATAAATGGCACATTCTCTCAATTCTGTGTTCAATGTTTTCCAGAGGGTGAGTTCAGCTCTAGGTTCTCTCCTGGACTTACGATATGTGTCCCTTCCCCTTGATGACTCTGAGGCTGGACCTCAAACATGACCCTAATAAGTCCTGGGTCACAGATCACCATGCCAGCCCGTTAGTTTCAGGCTGGGAAAATGTGGGCTCACCAGCCATCAGGACGTGGGCTTCACCCTACTCTAGTCACTAAGTGAAGGCACATCGGGGTTCATGAAAGAACTGAAGCAAGGCTGCACAACCGTTTGACCATTCCTGGGAGGGCCCCAAAGGTGCAGACACCAGGGCTGAGTTTCTCTCCCTGTGCAAAGCGCAGCACATTTGAGATGAAGAGATCTGGGTCAGCGACCCTGGTGCTTGAGGAAGAATGCAGAGCTCTGAAGAAATAAACACCTGCTGGGAATTAGGGTGCAATTTGCGTTTGGAATTTGCCTGAGAATAGACTGTCCAACTTCTGTCCATCCAGGATAATTAGACAGAACATTTGCTTCAGGTTTGCTTGTGAGCCCTCCTATTACTCCATGGGTTTATTCACAGTTCCTAAGAATGTGGCTTAATCCCATTGTCTACTCATGTGAGAGTAGTTGCTGATGTAAAATATGAAAAATAAATCAATCAACTAATATTCTCCTATAACACGTCAGTCAACCCTTGTGACCAATCTAAAACTAAAACTGAGGCCCCATCAGGAAGGCCCCACAGCTGGAGGGGCAAATGCTTTTTATGTTTACGAAAGAAGAAAATGTTATCTGAACTCTCTAACTGACAGTGAAAAAAGACATTCGTGTAGTTCCTAAAACTAAAATTCCAACCGAGAACTTTAAATCAGAACAGTGAACATGTTGAAATTTACTTTTTTCTAGAGTTTCTCATACATAAGGGATGTCTAAGTTGACAGTGTAATATTTGAAACTCTTTAGAGAAAGGCTCTTCCCGTCTTCCCCCTCGCCAGTGTGGGTAAGGATTTTTGTGTGTCTTATTGTCATCCTATGGGCAGCTCGACAGGGAGGGAAGGGCCTGGAGGGGAGGGCTCTGTGGAGGACCCGACAAACCGCTCCCTGCAGCAGAACAGAATGATTCCCAGGAACGAAAGGCTGCCAATCCCAGTGTGAGCTGGGGGCACGGGGAGGCCTTTGACGCTTCACATGAAGGGTCATATCTGTGCAGGAAGGAGAAGGGGGCTTGTTGAACTCTCTTTCCTTGTGATCTTCCTGACTACAGGAAGCCCCGGGAGAAAACTTGGCAGAGGTCTGTGTGGTTCTCTGCCTCTGGCAACAAGCATCCTCTGAAAAAGAGTCCAGTGCGCAAAACATGAGCTGACCTCCTGCAAACTGAAGGGAAAATCATACGGGGGCCTTGTTTGGAATCTAGTTTTCCCAAAAATATTTTAATTGTAAGTAATAGTCCCTTACATGTACCAGTTTAAGAATTATAATGGCACAAGAAGCAGAAAGATGGAAGCAAGGGCTATATCTAGTGCATTATTTTCAATGGGATTTATATTATAAATACATCTTAGAAATGTAGCTATGTGTCCCTGGCAGAAAAGTTCTAAAACCATCTAACTTTTTAAGCATTAATACCTTAATGTACTAAACGGTTTTAAAACCATCTAACTTTTTAAACATTAGTACTATTCATTCTAGGAATTTCAAATTACCAGGACTTCTGTAATTGTTGCATTAATATTATTAATCACTATAGTTCTTCTTGTAATACCTGAAAAAGTACTTATTTACTGTGTTACTGTGTGCTGGAAACTTATTACATATCTTATTATCTCCATCCCACACAACAGCCTTGCAAAGAGGCATCATTTGTCCTCAATAGAGGAATGAGACCGGGGGAATGGGATCAGTGGCCCCGGCTTCATTTCCACAGCCCTAGGGCAGCCGCAGCCGTCTAGGGCCCCCATTATGTTCACCCTGTGGTGGGAAGGTGCTACTGGACAGGCAGGGGTCCAGGGTGCCTCTCCAGGAGAGCTTCTCAGGGACCCCCTGGTCTGTGCACACCTTTGAGATGCTGGCCAGGGAAGCAGCTGCACCTGCTAAACCCACGCAGATGAGTCACGTGACCCTAGGATCGTGCCAGGACCCTGTGTTCAGAGTCACCAGCGGCTGTAAGTCAGCCCCTGCCCTGCAGAAGCCGTTGATGGATATGTGTCTCCTTCAACTCCAGCCTCGTTTCCAGCGGCAAGGCAACTTGGAAAACTTATCACACGCTTCGCCCTGTTGAGGTGCCCCTCTCCTGGGTCACGTGGCTCTGCCTCCCCGGTCCCGAATTCCCACCTGGCCACACAGAACCACCACCGCTGCCTCTTCACTCGTCCCTTCCTGAGAGGTTTGCAATTCTGTGGATGCCACGGTTTTCTTCATTCGGCTTTGGCACCCAGACAAAGGGAGCAGGTCAGGGAAGGAGGAAGAACAGCACGGGAACAGGCAGAGAGAAGCCAGGGCTTGCCTTCCCTTCGAGGACCTCCCTACAATATCTCAGCCCTTCCTAGTCTTTGTCTCCAGATCCCCCTTGAATTGAATGAACTTGATTTGTGACAAAGTGTGACTACAGATGGAATGACTTTGGATGGAAGAAGGTGCCTATTTTTAAGTATTTTGGGAGTCTATCAGAAGCAAAGAGTAGGTGAAAAGATGGAGAGAGAAAAATTGGGAAGATTTGTGATATGGCCACAATAGAACTGGGGTGCCTTTAGTACATGGCTGAGCGGGCAGCAGGTTCAGCTGGAGGCACACTTCATTTTTTCAGATCAAGGGATTGTTGGCATGAAATTTAATTTTATTGAGAAATACAAGATATCCAGGAGGACTTTGGGACTCTGTCATTGCCATGGCATGTTGTCAGACGCAGTTGGGTGGTAAGAATCTATAAAGTCATCTTCATCCCTTACACTATAAAACAGTGGAAATAAGCACCACAGATTGGAGAAAAAATAACACTGACTTCTCTCTGGATTTACCTATGCCATTAACATTGCAAACCAATAAACCACAGAGGAAACTTCAGGGTGTGAGACCAAGTGAATAAAAGCTTCCAGAATGTCATCTGAACCCACGTGAGGTGGAGTCGACAAGTTCTGTGCGGCTCTGATTATCAGTGTCACCGTCCGCATTCACTTCTGTTCCATCCTCTGCTTGAGGAAGAGCAGCATATTTTCGTCTTCACCTTCCTCTCCTCCTAGGTCCGCTCTTCCTCAGTGTGCTGTGGTCGCAGAGACGAATATTACAAAATAGCACTGTGAAGGGACATACGTCCAAAGATGTCAAGAGCCAAACACTTAATGGAGAAACTACTGTACGGTAAGCATCAGGCAGGAATTAGGAGAGTAACTGTCTTTTCCAAGCCAGTGATGTTAATTAGAAAGTTGCAACAGGCTGTGCCCTAAATCAACATTCGACAAAGATCTCATCAGCTAGGGGTTTGCACGTGGATAAGGGGTGTGATCCATGGACTATGCACAGTGCAAAAGTCTCGCACAAAGATGGGAGCCTGAGGTCTGGAAGGCTCAAGGAGCAGCAACAGGCCACACAGCTAACATGCTCTCAAGAATGAACGTCTGCCTCCAAATCATAGCTTCCCCATTTTAACTAAAGTACTTTTATATTTCACTATGATTCATGGTAAAAAGTCTTTGCAAATTTAAGGTAAATTCATTTTTTAAAGATCGAATTCCAAAGCACAAAGATGTAAAAGAAGCAAGATGTACCAGAAACAGAACCCTTTTACCTTTTGGTAAGCAGATAAGGCCAGTGTCTCCTGAGATAAGCAGAGGTGGTCAATCCTCACTAACAGACCAATCACCATCCCACATGGAGATGCACCTGAGAGTTTCCACTTCCTCAGGAAAGCCAGCGAAGTGGGATACCTCAGTTCCCGGAAACCTGGCCCTTCATCATGTCAGGAAGCTGACAGCTCCACTGAAGAATGAAAATGGCAAAATGGTAAACTGGGATCAGATTACGGCATAAGAGTTCATTCCCTCTGCAAGGCTGGAGATTTCCCATTGTTCATGAACTGCAACCTGGGAAACACTTGACATTTGGTGGGATTTCTTTACCTTAATTCTGGAAAGTATTTCGTAGCTACAAATTTGTGCACACATGTTATTTGTTTTTGTACACACAGAAAACTTAAGTTGTATTATTTCATTTCCCCCACCAGAAATGCAGATTCCCAACACCAGAAGGGCAAAGGGCTGGGGCCACACAGGTTGTGAGCAAGAGAATTAGAATTTCATTTCTAAGATGATGCTGTTGTAACCTCCCTGGGAAATGTCACCCCATTTAACGTAGGTAGTGCAGTATTTGTGTGTATATGTCTGCATTGAGTAATTCATTACCTGCCCAATTTGACATATTATTTGAGACAGGAAGATAGAACATTGTAACAATATAGAATAATCTATGTCTGGTATCATCATGGTTTTGGGGAGAATCACTAGCTTCTCTTTTACTTACTCTATACACATATATATATAGTAAACACAAGTTTACTTTGATTTTTAAGTTTTTCTAATAAAGGGAACAGATAAGAATCAAACCTAAAGCTTAAGAGGCTGCACTCAAAATAGTGTGGAAGGGAAAAATAACTCATTTCCTAAATGTATATTGTATATAATGAAAAGGTTGTTCAAATATGTATTATGCTGCAACTCAGATTATTTTAATGGGAAAATGTTGGGGTAATAAATCAATGTTTTAATTTCACAGAAAATAGCTTTAATTGCACAGATATCATGTTATTCTAGTTATGTTTATAGGAATCTGTGAAAAATAAAATTGCTTTTCTAATAGTTTGTTAGGTGGTTGTGAATCTTTGGTAAATGGATTTGACAGAGGAGGAATTGGTAATCATTTTCTAAATACATGCATCTCTGCTGGGATTCCTAGTTAAGAACACATTGAAGAATAGGAGGATTTGGGGAATAAGAAGGCCGTATCTTCATTTCAGATCACACCTATTGATTTGTGCTAGGCGAACAGAACTTTCAAGAGTGCTACACCCTGCATTTGCCCATGCATTGCTGTTTATGTTGGCTATTTATGGGGACATCTAACAAGACACTAGTTCTCTGGAAACCTGTGTTTTGTGGGGTTCTGAGGCTCCCGTGTCTCTAGTGGGAATGATTCTGCATGGCAGGAAAAGATCCAACTAGCAGCCTTTCATTCTGAGGACCTATTCTTCTGGAAGCTTGTGGCTAGGCAGCAGCCCTGAAAGTACCCTGCACCTTTACCACAGGGAACACACATCCCTGAGGATATTGTCTGAGCTAGAAATCATTGAAATTTAACCCATTAATTTCAATTGTCAAAAACCAAACTAATGCATACTGTAACATATCATTTCAATCAGGTTTCTAGTAAGCTACAATAGTGCCTATCTACGCATTAACATGCCTATAGGGTAGTGACAGTTTATATAATTATATCATGTATTTAATCAAGAATAAGGGAAAGGCTTGGAGATTTTAGGAAGGCAATATTTCACAGTTCTGTCCATTTATCATGTGCTTGCTAACCTTTCCGTTCTACTCTCTATGCTCGAATTACGTACAGTTTCTTCTTGAAGGAGATTTTGTTTAGATTGTATTTGCTCTTTCCCTGTGGGAGATTACCAAGCATTGCTTTACGGGTTGTGGTGGGGTTTCTTTGCCAGTGGAAGTAGGGGAAAACGACGTCATTAAGAAAAATATATTTAATCAAACTACTGGTAGCAAAAGCAATGAACACATCAAAGCGTAATGACCCTGCCTTCTACCTTCTGAGACTATGAGCTCAGGAACCACAGGGTCCTATGCACTCTTCCCCTTCTTGGCACACACATTGTTTTTCTCCTCTACAGGAGACACACAGTTTAAGAACCCGGGGTGCCCCGTTCACGCAATGGGCTCCAAGCAGCTTGAGATGCCTGTGCTGTTCTCTCCACCTCCTTCTCGCCCTCCCACCTCCTGCTTAGTCCACTCTTTAATTATTATGTTAGTGCTGTTCCATTTTTCAAAGGGATACTGCAGCTCAGTTCTGAAAAATTGCATAAAGCGTTCCTACAGGAGAAAAAGAAAATGAATAACACATCGGACCCTTGAAGAGAAGTTACAGGAAGATTTTTAAAAATTAGATATGAACTCAATTCCTTGATGACTTTTTCCTGGAGACAGAGAGATTCTGGGTTTTCAAACGCAAAAGAGTATCTGTCAGCACCCTGGTTTCTTTCCTTCACCTTCTACCTACTCTCATTTTTCACTTGGGATCCTTAGAAAAATCGACTCTTTGGCTTCAGATTTTCTAAACAACAAGAAAGAAATGATTAGTTATCAAATTTAAAAGACCCAATACAAAGACAATATTAAGATCTCTAGAATCCAAATATTGTTAATATTTTTCAGCTACATTTGCAAAAAAGTAGCTGCAGTTTTTTACATTTTAAATCTAAGATCATCTATGACGACAATGGGTACATTTTCCAGGACCCTGGGAGGCCCAGAAGCCCACATCCCTTCAGCCCCCTTGCAAACACTTGCTGCTTGAGAACAGGTGACGCAGCAGGCAGAGGAGTTGGGCTCTTGTCTGCAAGGTCTCTGGGACTGTCTTCTCCCCACCACCTGGGGCATGGTGGGGGCTGTGTTCCCATCTCCAGACCTTACCTGTTCTTCCCTGTTTTCCTGTTGCTTGATGGCCATACAGTCATATAGGATGCTCATGGTTTAATGACAGCTGGATCTTTGCCAAATTATCTATGTGCCAAATGCTAGGCTGTATTTTTTTAAGCACATACTATTACTATTGAGTCTAATGAGATGGCTTTCTTTACCCCAGTGACCATAGCTATTAATTGTTTAGCCTTTACGTCCATGCAGTTTTTCCCTATTAGTGATTCTATTGTCTTCAGCGCTTCATTTATATTTAGAATGTGACTGCAGACTTTGATTTCAAATGACATGTTTTACTGAGCACCTACTATTGACCAGCTTCTTTGATACGCTAAAATCTGCTTGAGCAAGACACTCTTTGCATTCGAGGGTAAAGGAAGGAAACCAATGAGTACCTTAGCAACAACCAGTCGTGCTGAGACCTATTATTGAGACAAGGGACTAATTTTCATTTTGGTAAAGAGGTAAATCAGTAGGGAGCTGGTGAATTTCCCAGGCATTTTTCAGGAACGTGGAGGGGCCCAGGGACTGGGGTGGGGCCTGTGCAGGAGTCAGGGATAAACAAAGGACAATTAGGTTCTCTTGGAAGCCCCTGTTTCCATAAAAAAAGAAAATGAGATTTATATTTGCACACTGTGCAGGAACTACTGTAATACAGATGCTCAGGGCAGTAGCTGCTGTGATGCTCAGGTCTAAAACACCCCAAAAACGGTAACCTGAGCCTCAGAGGACTCCCTCAAACTGTGCCCCTCAGAGGTGGCCAGTGCTATAGTGAGCAGGCAGGCGCTGAGCTCCCCACCCCACTTGGAGAGATGAGCTGCGCTGCTTCTTAGACACCCCTTGGTCCTAGCCTCCTTCTGACCAAGAGTCAGCGTCTGTGAGACTGCGGCTGTGATTAGAGAGGCAGCCTGTGAGACTAACTGGCCCATACAGGGCTCACACCCAGGGCTTGCTCTGTCACCACTGGCTCCAGCCAAGCTAACAAGACGCAGAAAACCAGCTGACGGCTTCATTCTACAGGACATGCTCATGTGGGTTTTTTCTTCTTTTTTTTTTTTTCTTTCTCTTGCTTTACTTTTATTTCTGTGCGATTACCTGCTCCACTGTGGTTTCTTTATTGATGTCCTGGTACTTTTAGGCAGTTGGAGGTTTGGGCCGAACTCTTCTCTTGGGATTATAAATATAATTTCCATGAAGCTACCTATGAAATACAGCTGGATACGTATGCACGTCTAGATAAATATCATGGTCCCAAAGACAAGGACACCCCAAAGGCTGCACTGATTTACGGCTGCTCTGCAATTTGAGTGGCACTCAATAGAAATCATAGGCAAGCACAAATGTTGAAGAAAGAAGATAATACACGCAGGTTTGTCATGCATTTTGTAATTACCTTTGTATTCGTCAAGGAGCCCTAGGAGCACGAGGGAGGAAGGAGGTGGTGGTGTTTTGGCCTCCGAAGAGTTTAAAACTACGGTGCATTGCATTACAGGATCCTATTAATAATTAAACTATCTGTCACTTACCAACAACATACATTCCAAATTAAATTTAAGCAAAAGGGAAAAAGAGATCATTTGGGACTGAATTAGTGGGCTTCAGAGAGAAATAAATAATAATCAAACATCTGTGTTCTAAATAGTACGTGCTTTATCAGACAAACAACTGTTACCGTCTCATTGTATAAAATTGCTTGGGGAAAACACGGTAACTGGCAGGCAAAGTCTCCATGAGGAAGGGGGGAGGTGAGAAAAAGTTCATTAATGAGTCAGAAAGTGATTGAAAGTTGCCGTGCTGTTCTATCAGCTTCTTTTTCAGCATCTTTGTTGGCAAACAAGAAGGTGTATTTACCTAAGTGCACAATCCAGTGGACAGTCCCACAGCCCCAGAAGATCTAAGTGGCCCAGTCTGTCCCGAGAAGGGCCCAGAATAAAGACACCCTGCCCAGATCCACAATTGCTGAGCTGCCTGGAAGCCAGTCAGTTGTGAAGGTTACAGAATAGAATTTATTTTTTTTGAAGGGAAAGGAGAGAGAAGAGACAGAGAATTAATAAACGAATGAGCAAAGAGGGAGAAATTAATATTCCTTCCACTCTGCCAAAGGTTCAGTGAAGGCCGATGCGGTCGCCCAGCAGGCACTGGAGAAGTGGCCACGGTAGACAGGCAATGGGTGCTCCTTAACTGGGTTTCATGTTCAAAAACGGGGGGCATTTTTCGTTCTGTCTTATTGCAAGGACATTTAACTCTCCGTCGGTCGGCTGCCTCTGAAATCACCAAAGTAAATGAAGAAAGGAGCTATTCTCAGCCTGTCTCGGTGGCTCTCTCCTCCCAAACAGCCTGAGTATGTTGTTTTCTAGTTTGTGCTGGGAAAAGCGCCTGGAAGGAAAAAAAAAAGAAAGAAAAAGGAAAAAAGAACAACGCTGGTGAATAATTGGAAGCTCCCTGCAAACTCGCATGTGATCTCTAGGAGACAGGGAGGACCCCTCAGGGATGCCCAACTCCATCCCCACACTTCCTCAGCTGTCCCTGGCCTGCCGACTGGGAACGCCGACCTCAGCATTCAGACACCTTTGGAGCAGGCGACTGTCTGTTTGTCTTCTCCTTAGGTAACTGTGTGAAAATATCCTATTCCAGCTGTAACACTTGTTTTACAAGAGCCCTGGTTTTGTCTGACACAATATGGAACAACATTTGTCATCCGTTATCAGGGGTGATATATTTGTTAGCCTGCAGAGAAACATCTGCTGCGAGCTAATCTCCAGTGTGCAGGCCAATATTCATAGGATACAGCTGCATAAAATCACGGCATTGCACGGGGCTGTCCAGCCTGACATGAAGGCTCGCTGGCAGGCAGACAGAAACAGATTTTATTATCTCCCTTTTACATATTTATTTATGTCAAATATTTCTGAGAATCCATACATTAGCTCTCCTTTTATGCATTGTTGTTCAGCGGTGACAAGCCATCGACATCCAAATGAGAAATTTATGTTACGTATTAAATATGGACATCTGAATGATTATCAAATCTATAGAAGCCAAGCCCGGCCAATCACCCCTAAATAATGGATGAGAAGTAGATGTGACTCAATTTGTTCAGTGCGGAACCTTGGCGACCCCACCTCGTGCTTCATCTCCGCGGCCCTGTCATTATTTGCTTCTATTCATCTCACTTGGCATCACTCAATAAAATCTGCACATGATAAAGAGAATAACCTTGGTCAAGAGTGAGAACAGAGAAAAAAGATCATTTCCTCCAGTCCCAGGTAGGGACCTCCTGGTATCCGTTTGCCTTGGTGTGCACATCAATATATCAGGATGATAGAAGGTTCCGGAGTTTGTATACAGAACGCAGAGAAGCATTCCGATGAGAACTCAGGACGACAGCTTCACTGTGCAGAGGGAGGGCAGAGGGGACTGATCTACTCAGGGGTCTCATTTCTTTGATCATTTGCTGAGTTTAAAAGATATCAATACACATACATAGATATGTGATGGCTATGCTATATATGTGTGTGTATTTATGATGAGACGAATATATATAGTTATAAACATAAATAGTACCTGTATACACATATATAAAATTATGTATTTGATTACATAATTATATATATTTGTATATTTATGTATAAATATATAAATGAAAATAAATATATAAATATATCATATATATATACACACACACACATTATGGTAAAGTTAGAGTAAAATAAACCGAATGCATTTGGTTACAGTTCTGTGTTTTAGAGTTGTGGTCACCAAATGATGCAACACATATTCAACTGAACTTATGCTTTTTGAATGACTGCCTTAAATTATTCTTGATAACTCGGTGTGGATTTGGATCCTGGAAAGCTCCCGTGTCTTCCTGCTGCAACCTGACCTCCTACAGCAAATTGTTTCTTGTCTATGCAAGCAGCCACCGCAGGGCTTGTAGCTTTAGGCTATGTGCTTTTACTTACTAAGTGTAATAGATAGAGGAATATATAGCTCAGCCACTTGGGTTTCAGGAATTAGAGGCTGCTTTGTGGAACAGACAGGGAGCTAAACAGGAACTTGAAGGGTGGGTTTTGGAAGGGAGGCAGGAGTCCATGTCTCAGGGCCCTGACTCATCCTGTGAGGGTGGGGTAGAGCCAAGCACGTGCAGCAGCAGGAATGTGTTTTCTAACATCGAAGAAACAAACTAGAAATACCCTTACGTAACCAAGTAGGAAGTTTTTATTTCCCATGAGAATGCAGAAGAAATAGCTGAAGTTTCTTTAGCAGTGCATACTAATGCGATATTTTAAAATGTTAATGTAAATATATACAGAATTTATCTTGTACATATTAAATTAGAATAGTAAGCAGGATTTGTATTAAGCCAGAAATTAATAATAGAGGTAATGCATTCATTTCCTAATGTTGGTGTAAAAAAATACCACAAATTTAGTGGTTTATGACAACACATGTTTATTATCTTACAGTTCTAGATCAGAGGTTCAAAGGGGTCTCATCTGCTAAAAGCAGGGTGTCTGCAGGGCGACTTCCTTCTAGTGCCCTGGGGGAGAATCCATCCTGGAGTTTTCCAGGTTTGGTGGCCGCCGATACTCCTTGGCTCCTGGTCCCCTCTCCACCTCCAACGCCAGCAGGACCGGCCAGCCTCTCACACAGCATCTCCCTGTCACTGGCTCTCCTGCCTTTCTCCCCACATTGCAGGACCCCCATCATTACTCTGGAGTATCCAGGCCATCCTGGGAAACCTCTTTAGTGAAGCTCAGTTGATTGGCAACCTGGCTTCCCCTCACCTGTAACAGAACCACTCACAGCTTCCTGGGATTGAGACATGGGCATCTCTGGGGACCGATATTGTGCCGACCACAGAAAGAGAGGACAGAAAAGTAAAAAATAAACTCAAAATAGAATGCAAAGGAAGGATCGTGTCTTCCTTGGAAGGGAGAACATCATAAATTAATGAAGGAAAATGCAAATGTTCCAACGTGCACAGCAGGGTAAACCATAGCAATCGGGGAAAAAGGATGTCAGAGGTTAGAGCTGTGAGTCATTGATTCTCACATTTACAGTAACAGTAGCAGTTTTGAGTGCTTGCTGTGTGCCGGCCACCATTTATGTAAATGACAGATGCCATTTCATTCGATTTAATTTAATTCCTACAACTCTCTATTACAGATTAAAAGGGAAACACCAAGGCTAAAGCATAGCACCAAGGCCTAATGGCCTTGGAAATGATGAAGGGAAGTCCGTTCCGTCCTCTGATCTTTTTAAACTTCTATTGTCATAAACCTCCTGGAATGTAGTCACTAAACTGGATCTTATGATGTGTGGCCCTTAAGTTAATCGTCCTGGATAGTGTCCTGGAACATTGCCCATTATTTTATGATAAGCATTCAAAATATCCTTTCCTGGATGGTAACATTTTTGTGAGGCTTTAGATACATTAACATTTCATAGCAGTAAGATTTTCAAATCAGTTTATTTACATCTTGAACATGCTCAACAAGACCACTCCCTCGGTTTCTGCCTCTTTCATCTTCACAAGAGGCTCCTCTAGCACTTTCAATAAGAAAATATAAAGCTTTTGTACCAGTGAAATATGCATTGCTTTAAGTCTTGATTCTATTCCACTTTGTTTTTTTAAAATAGAGATGTTTAAAGAAATACAAAGATCGGTGACTTAAGCTCACTGAATTATTGGCCTTTCTATATTTCTAAGAACATCCCTTAACATGGGAAAGAAACGTGGACACTGACACTCTAAACATCTTACTATAAGTGCAAATCACAGCTGTTTCCAAATGCACATAGGCCAACCTTCTGCCCAAGAAGTGCCAGCAGTGCATTTTCCCTGGGTCCAGACTCAGAAGAACTGTAGGTCCTCAGAACACAGATGCCTTAGTCTTCTCAGGTGAAATCTTCCTGGGGCTCCATGGTAGAGGAGATTAGACCAGGAAGGACCTAGGGATCTGGAAACAGCTTCATAATCCCACCCTTAGAAGCATCTATGCCTTCCGACCCCCAGTGTTTCATGAAGATGTTTGAGATGGCGGCAGTGACGTGGCAATGAGGCATGCACACCCCTCTGCAGGTGTCGAGGAAGGAATGTGGAAGCTCAGAGGTCAAGAGGACATGCCATCTGCGTGGACCCAGGATGCAGCTGGTGCAGGTCAGTAGGTGGGCCGCACTCTAGGCTGTTGGGGTCAAAGTTGGAGTTCGACTCTGGACACGTGCAAGACCTTAGCCATAATGTGTGCGCCATCATTCCCGCGCACTGGGGCACAGGTCTGTGGGCCGTTGGTTCTGCTTTGTGGAATCACTTGTTCCAGTCGAGAGCCCAGGGCAGGCTCAGATTTCATTCGCGTGAGCAGCTCCCACAAGTGCTTGGTAGCTGAGAGCGGCCGTGCATTGGCTGTCGCAGACAACGTTTCTGAGGCATGGGCCCGCTCACCAGTTCGCAGGAGGGGCCTCCTCATCTGGCAAGTAAGTCTCATCTCCTTTCAGACACCCACATTGTTACAGTTCCTTCTGTTCGGAAGACAGCCGATGCTTTAGGGGAATTTGTGAATTTGAAAAATCTCAGTATGTATCACACAAAATGTTGATTTATTGTCTTCCCCCAAAATTGCAGTGACTTCAGGTGGAATCCAACTGAAATGCACCCGTATGGATGTGGTCTTAGTTTTATTTCCTCCCCTGGACTGAGGGCTTTAAGGCAAAAATGTTCCCACCTTTGACAGCAGTGTGACATGGACTGGCACATGACCTGAGGAGGATTTACTATGTTTTTTTCATGCCCTTTGGAAAAGAATCCACACAGATATGGGGTGGTTTGATGAGAAATGTTTCATCAGATGAAGAAAGGTGGGGTCTCTCATCCTCTTTCCTTCTCGGTTCTCTCTGGTTCTTTTATGGTGCAATACGCTGTTTGTCTTTGAGTGCCCAGAAGTGAGAACAACACAAGAGTACAGCAGAAATGTGGGCTCCAGCAGAACCACAGAGAGCTTGTGGACAGATTTGTGTTAAGGACTAATATATTTATACTCCGGAAACGTTGAGAAAACCATTATTTTTAGGAAGAATAAATGACTTGAGGAAAGCAGTAGAACTGAAGATGAGGAAAGGAAAAGCGGCAGTGTTAAAATTGTCACAATGGAAAAGGTAGGTAGCTTTTTAACCGTGGAATAACAGACCCAAGCAAAGAGGGGGCTGGAAAGTCCAGAGACGTTCATTTAATCCTGAAAGGGGAGGACAGCGGGAAAGAGAGAGGGCTTCAAACCAAAGTGGCCCCCAAGTTTGCAGTAAAACTTGCAGTGGGTGTGCAGCCTTTAATTTGGCAAAGTGAGGAAGCACAGCGGGGAGGCGTCCCTAGGGCATGGACTCCAACGCCTACCTCTGCTGGGTCTGATGGACAGCACTGGTGCAGCGGGAAGAGGGGAACTTTCTTATTCGACCCTGGCAGGCGGTGGCCCTCGCCTGGGCTCTGGTCCGGTGGAGACACAACCTGCCTTCCACTGCCTGCTCCTCCAAAACACACCCCCCTCCCTGCATCCGTGAAGCTGTGTGCGCCGAGCAGGCCCACCCCGGAGGCCCGTCCAGGAGCGACCCCGGCACCTGGAGCTGCCCGTGGCCCGGGCGCTGCGGCTCCGCGATGGGCGCTGCCAGGCGGATGCTGGCAGTGAAGCGCCCGGGCCTATCCGTGAATCCGGGACGGCGGCAGTTGCCTCATGCCAGAAGGACGCGAGACAAGGGCAGGGCGGGCGCAGGGCTCGGGAAGAAAAATCCTGTTTGGTCACAGGTCAAAATCAGTCTTGGTGATTCCAACCCTTGGAATGAAGCATTTGACGCTCCCACAGAGCTCGTGAAAAATAGTGTTTCCATCATGAGAAATTGGTGCGATCAGCTCTAAAATTTCGTAGAGACACTGACCATCTTGGAAAACGCTTTCACTCAAAGGACTCTTCAACCAATACAGAAAAAATAATAATAATAATAATAAGTAAAAATCCCAAACCCTACAGTATTCTTAGATAAGTCAAAATTTTCCTGTGATAAGTTCCAATTTTGTTTTTGGCTTCCCACAGGAGAAAGGGATGTAGTCAGTGTTCTGTTGTTGTCATTGTTTATAGACCGAGAGGATTGGGGGTCCTGAGTTTTCTCTTCCTTCCATTATCTCACAGGGCTTAGCACACAGAGGCCCGAGCTGGAGGAGCTGATCTCAGGAGAGCCTGGAAACGTTTGCATGCCGGCAGCATGGGGGAAATCAAACTCAGTGGACCTCTGCAGTTCAAGTTATTATTTTGACGGAAATAATGTGTGTTAAAAGAACTTGTAGGATATTTTTTACTAATATAAGTTTGTCTGGGAAAAGCTTCGCAGGGAAGCTGCATCCCGCTGAGAAGAAGGCTTCTGCACCACACTCAGAGCCCTTGGATGTAGGCTGTTAAGAATCCAATTTTTTTAATGAACATTTAATTAATATTAATGTTATGCTAACAAAATACATTGATTAAATAACTCCTGTAATTCATTAACTATCTTGCTAGAAAGTGGCTAAATCTACATACTGTGAAAAGACCCTTGGAAATTTCAAAGGTATGTAATTGTCAATTCAGAAAACATGGTACCTGGGAAATATTTTCGTCAGCTCCGCAGGTTTGAGCCTGTAAAAATCCCAGCTCTTACTCATCAGAAAGATCAATTTCAGTGTCAGACCAAATATCAATTCTACGTCTTTTTTTTCCTTTTACTAGATATAATATACTATCTAATATGGATTCGACAATTATATTAACAAATACATTCTACATAATAAAATTAGCAAACATACTCTTTTAAATCTCTATGACAAAAGACTACATAAAGAGAGGAGCGTGAGATATGTAGACGGAGTTCTCCTGCCTGCCTTTTGTTTGTGTGTAAGTGTCTCTTCTAATGTCTCTGGAAAGAGAGTTTACACAGCGACTGTAGTTGAATACATGGGCAATTATTTTCAAACAGCAGGAAATGTTTGAAGGCTGGCGCTTCTGCTCCATGAAGTCCTTCTGGGTACCCCTGGTCCAGTGGTGGATGGAGGCCCCACCTCGGGATGGCACCACACACTCTGCTACACTCAGGGTGAACACTGGAAAGCTCTGTAACTTCAACCACCCACCCAACTATCAGGGTCCTCACAGGAGCGTCAGGATTGGGCAAATTCTTTGCCTTTGTTGCCTTCATTTTTGTTTATAAAATACTAATTACCTCTTTTATTGTTTGAAGAGATTAAAAGTTAATAGGAGAAACTAAATAAACAGAATGCCATTCTGCACAAACTATATAAGCTGGTAATTAATTTCTGGCCTCCTCTGAGCTAATTAACTCATATAAAGAAATGAAGTTAATGAACCATAATTCTAGTCATACAAGTGTAGATACAAGCAGTTTGACTTAATGAATTAATAAGATATTTCCTTTCTTAGAGGTTTTTCAATTGTGTTCCTAATCTGAAGGCCGCTTTAATGCTCCTTTCTGGTTAAAATGTTTAATAAATGGCAGGGCAACCTGGTGATGGCGTTGGTGCAGTGGCTCTGTCACGTGGCAAGAGCCAGCGCCAGAGCCCATGCCTCTGTGTTGCCTCCGGTCACCGATGGCCTGTGCGGAGCCCAGTGTGACCCCCAGAGGGCACGTGACATGGAGGAGCTGCTTCCTCACAGGATCTGTCCCAGCTTCCCTTGGGAAAACGAGGCCACCTGAAGCGCGTCCGTGTTCCTGGTCCACCCCAAGGCGCTGGCCACACCTGCTCGCACGAGTCACGAAGGTTCCTCCCTCTGCTCACATCTCCTATACCTGCATCCTCACCTTCGAAAAGCGTCTCACCTGAAGTCTGGATCAATAAACTACTGATAAAAGGAGCACAGTCTCGCTTTCTGCCTTTTCCATGTTCAAGCCTTGTAATACAGGTGTTGAAATGGCACAAAGTATATTTCTTCAATATTTTGGGACTGAACTGAAAATGGTATCTGGAGTGACACCGTGAAAGGGTTAAATTGTTTTCTAAATAAAGGTGCCACCCAGGGCATGGAAAGGTGCATCGTTTATTTAAAATAATTTTGAAAGGAAATGATCTATCTTAAACTCCATACTTTCATTCACTTGCTTCCTAGGACTTAGGTGTTTTCGGGATAAGTATTTGGGGCCCAGGACTGGCACATGGTCCAGGCCACTGATTCTGCACAGAGTTTGAGGAATACGTTTGCGGCACACGTTTGCACACTCTCATGTTGCCGAATGTCTGGAGCTGTGTTGGACAAGCGCAGCAGCAAAGATATGCTTTGTTTTATGTGAGGTCTGCGCCATCCTTACTGCCCAACAAGAAAGCCTGGAAGTCCCACCCTTAGCTACAGATGTTCACAAAAGCTTGTGTTCACCATGGAAATAGGGTGGAAAAGGAAATTGAGAAGGAAGAGGGAGTGTGTGAGAGTATGCCCAACTTTTGAGGGTCATCAGTAGATTTAATTGTCCCATTGCTATGGGCCAAATACTGCCTGGATCCTGCCGCAGCAGACCTGAAACTGAGGTTTAGGGGTTAAGTGGGCAGTCTGAGGTCACACAGCTGGTCATCGGGAGAACAGAATTTAAGTGGGGGTCATTTCTAAGCTGCTGAGATGCATGTAACCAGCATCCTCTACTGCTTTCCTCTAGGCCAGTGGGCACCTCCGCCACCCAGGGCTGGCAGGGTTGGGTGGTCATCTGTCTTCTTGGCACAGCCTGTGCCACTGCTCTGCCACCTGTCCCTGGGCAGAGCAGAGGGAGCCTTTGCAACAGGCTCATCCATCCTGCCTCATCCATCCCTCCCTACAGCCTGGAATTCAATAGTGATTGTGGGAACAATAACAATGAAAGTGACGATGACAACGATGACGGCAGAACAAGGACGGTCACAGTCTCTCAGATTCCCCTGAGCGCGTGTGCACCTGAGGGCACCACCAGAGCAGGGGCACACTTCAGAGCGGAAGGTCCTCAGGCCCAGGGTCCCGGGGATGGGGTGTGTCCTGGCTCCACCCTCTGCTGGTGGTGAGACCACGCACACCGCAAGACCATGGGCATGGCGAGACCACGCACACGGTGAGACAAGGCAAGAGCATAAACATGGCGAGACCACAGACATGGTGAGACTATGCACATGGAGAGACTACACGCAACCCAAGACCATGGACACAGCAAGACCACGGACATGGCAAGACGACAGACATGGTGAGACCACACACACGACGAGACCATGCACATGGAGAGACAACACGCAAGGCGAGACCATGGGTGTGGTGAGACCGTGGACACGAGACCACAGAGGCAGTGAGGCACGAACATGCCACAGACATGACAAGACCACCTACATGGCGACACCAGAGGCAAGGCAAGACCACTGACATGGGAGATCATGGATGCAGAGAGATCACGGATGCAGTGGGATCATGGACACAAGACAGTGGACACTGAGAGACAGGAAGGCTGCCAGCATGGCAAGACCACCGCCACAGGGAGATCTGGACACGGTGAGACCAGGGACTCAGTGAGGCCAGGGACACGGTGAGACCAGGGACATGGTGAGGCCAGGGACACGGTGAGACCAGGGACTCAGTGAGGCCAGGGACATGGTGGGGTCAGGGACTAGGTGAGGCCAGGGACACGGTGAGGCCAGGGACACACGTGTGAACCTCCCTGAGCTCCGTGTGAGCATCTCGGGCCATGCAAGGAGACTGACGTGACAAAGCAGCCACGGCCAGAGGTGTGAGAAAGACAGAGGCCTAAGGACGTCGCATCCTCCTGAGTCTCCCCAGCCTTCTCTGCTTGCTCTGCCTGCTCTGCCTGCTCCAGATTCGACTTCCATCATAGCTGCAAATTGAGTTTGACAAGTTCAGTGTTTCTCGCCGGCCACAGAGCATCTTCTAACCCAGGACTTGGTGCAGGCCCTTCTCAGCCTGGCTAGAGATGGAGCCCTGAGCCCTGCTTGAGGTGCTCTGTGGAATGTGGATGGAGAGTGACTTTCGGGCGACGTTTAGGGCCAGGCCACTGCGTGCAGATGCCCGGTCGTTACCTGGCACAGGTGAGGATGCAGAATTGTTTCTCATGACTCAACTGACATTTTGTCCTCAGCAGGCACAGGGCAGTCCTGATGGGACGTGAATCCACGCCCAGGGAATCATAATACCCTGAGACGGGGGTGGGGACCAGCTCTGTGCCAGTTCCATTGTCAGCAACCACCCTTCAACAGCCTGCACTGAGCACCTTCTCTGTCACATTGGTGACTCCTTCAGGCTGAACACTCTATCAGGGGCCACCAGTTAATTTCCAGGGAGTCTACTTCTCCTCCGGGGTGAGTTTCAGGAATCCTCCAAAAGTGGGGGCCTTGCAGGCCGAGTGATGGGATGCAGGTGGCCTTGTGCTGTGGGGACCAGTGCCTCTCGAGGCCACCTGTGCACTGGGAAATCCAGAAGCTGGACACACCCAGGAGTGAGGAAGCCGCCGGCCCTGCCAGGTGTCACGCTGAGATGCAGCTGCACTGAGTGGATCCTCTCTTTAAGTTTGTGACAGAAAATATGGATCTTCAGGACGTAGAACAGATTATACAGTTCTACGTTTTTCAAAATGATAAATGCAAACTTTTATGGGCAAGGGCATATCTGTAATATTTGATTTCACAAAATTGTGTTTGAATAAGACTGTCTGCTGGGGAACATGTGACAGTTTGTCTGGCCTGGCCACACAGGGCACACATGACAGTGTGTCTCGCTTAGCCACACACTTGCTGCGGGGACAAGCAGCCCGTTGCCTCTGTTTCCACATTTGTCAAGTGGAGTCAGTTTAGTGCATGCCGGGGGTTACCAGGAAGAACGACTCATGTGTGCAAAGCAGTTGGGTGACGCCCAGCCTTTGTGAGGCTCAGCCACATCGCTCTGTCCTGTTTCAGAAATCCGGACTCAAGAGCACACCTGCTGGCTGACAGTGTTTCTAAGTCTGCCCCTGTTTTCTCTATTTCTTGCCATCAAAAGATTTCAATTTACAGAGATCTAAATTATAAATATGGAGAAGGTGTTTTATCATCACCAAAACTGAAAAAGCACACGAAGTTTAAGAACGCCCAGAAGACTGGGAACTGCCTCTGCAAACACCAAGCTCCCGTGGCCACCGATCTTTTGGGCTCTGCCTTGGATGTCAGAGGAGATTTGAGAATTTCTCTTACCTCGCCTCAGAAGACAGCTGCACAAGTATCCACACTTAAAGATATGTGTGCAAAACCTCACCATTGCAAGAGGAGAATAATTTATATTGTAAGCCAAGCAAATATTATTTTTGAGAGTCATAATGACTAAATACCAGTCGGAATAGTTATTGAAAAGTCGAGGCTGGGGGCGGTGGCTCACGCCTGTAATCCCAGCACTTTGGAAGGTGGAGGAGGGCAGATCACAAGGTCAGCAGATCAAGAACATCTTGGCTAACACGGTGAAACCCCGTCTTTACTAAAAGCACAAAAAATTAGCCAGGCGTGGTGGTGGGCGCCTGTAGTCCCAGCTACTGGGGAGGCTGAGGCAGGAGAATGGCATGAACCCGGGAGGCGGAGCTTGCAGTGAGCCAAGATCACACCACTGCACTCCAGCCTGGGCGACACAGAGAGACTCTGTCTCAAAAATAAATAAATATATAAATGTTGGCTGGGCACAGTGGCTCATGTCTATAATCTCAGCATTTTGGGAGGCCGAGTTGGGTGGATCACTTGATCCCAGGAGTTCGAGACCAGCCTGGGCATTGTGAAAACCTATCTCTATAAAAATTTTTAAAAATATAGACAGATATGGTGGTGCCTCCCACTAGTCTCAGCTACTCAAAGGCTGAGGCAGGAGGCTGGCTTGAGCTCAGGATATGGAGATCACAGTGAGCCAGGATTGCACCACTGCACTCCAGCCTGGGTGCCTGAGTGAGACCCTGTCTAATAAATAAATAAATAAATAAAGGATGCTGGCAAGGTTGTAGAGAAAAGGGAATGTTTATACACTGTTTACACTGTTGGCGGGAGTGTAAATTAGCTCCACCTTTTTGGAAAGCAGTATGGAGATTCCTCAAAGAGCTAAAAGCAGAACAACCATTCCACCCAGCAATCCCATTACTGGATATATACCTAGAGAAATATAAATCATTCTACCATAAAGACACATGCAGAAATGTTCATTGCATCACTATTCACTGTAGCCAAGACATGAAATCAACCTAAATGCCCATCACCGACAGATGCAACAAAGAAAATGTGGTACAAATACATCGTGGAATACTATGCAACCATGAAAAAAGCAACAACATGTCTTTAGCAGAAACATAGATGGAACTGGAAGCCATTGTCTTCAGCAAACTTACACAAGAGCAGAAAACCAAATACTGCATGTCCTCACTTATAAGTGGGAGCTAAGCGATGAGAACTCATGAACACAAAGAAGAAAGAAACAGACAGTGGGATCCACTTAAGGCTGGAGGGCTGGGGGCAGGGAGAGGAGCAAAAAAGATAACTGTTAGGGAATGAGTTTAAATACTTGAGTGATGAAATAATCTGTACAAAAACCCCTGACATGAGTTTACCTATGTAACAAACCTTCACACGTGCCCCTGAACCTAAAATAAAAGTTAAAAAAAAGAAAAGCTTGAACCTTAGTCCACACTGACTTTTATCGTTTGTCAGAAGAAAGAGGATGAGAGCTCGAGGAAACAACCAATCAACAACCAATAATAACTTATTGATTTACCAGAGATGATATTTTTCTTGTTCTATTATTTTAAAACATGCCATTAACTAAAGTGTAGGTGGCCCTCCAACATAGACCTTTGCTCCCAAATTATAACCAGCTGATAAATTTTATTCCCATCCTCCAACTGAGAGCAAGGCTAATGCAGGCTCAGAAATGTATTTCATCTTGATTTAGTAAACATCATTTATCTGCCTCCATCATTGACTCAGATGCTAAGAATACAGCTTTTCTTGGCCATTTTATCCTAATTGATGAGGTGGCCACATGTGCACACGCTGAGGCTCCAAGATGGACTGTCCCCGGCTTTTGATCGACTGTGTATGAAGTCGGCTTTTAGAACTTATAACTGCCTCTTCTCTGGCCATGGCAGCACTTGTTATTAATGAAAAGCATGACTATCAGCTACTGGAAAGCAATCTAATTAAACAGCAAGATTTTCATAAAATGAGTTTGAAATCAATTGGTCAATACAGAAGCCACTTAAGAAAATGTGGGTATGATAAACCACAATGTAGCTGAAGAAGATAGTGAGCGTGTATTCTCATCAGCTCAATAGTCTGCCTGCATCTTGTGTTCCCCTAACCACTGTAAGCAAAAGTTAGGTCTTTTATGACCAGAATTCAGAGGATTCAGACAAATATCTTAGGCAGAATCATGGCCGTCCTCTGAGCCCTACAGGCATTTCAGATGCGTCCAATGGGAGCAATGTTCACCTAGCTCGGCTCCCACACAAGGAGCCGGTTCCTCGGGAACCATAAACAGGAGAAACATTCAGCTTTGGACCTGCTCCGACTTGGAGACTGGCTGGTGAACCAGAGACCTGGGTTATTGGTGTTTCCTATCTATACTTAACCGTTTGTAAACCCTGTACCTATTTTCTGACAAGCTACTTTGTCCACGAGCAAAGATAAATGTCTTAGATATTTCCACTATGTTTACTTGGTCTCATAAAATCAAGAACTCTTTATAAGAGGGAAGAAATTTATTAAAATCTGTTATGGTGCAAGATATAAACAATGCAGCCTGCAATCTATCTGCATGGTGAAATCATGTTCTGCCTGGGGAGAGAGAGATGAGTAATTAAATGATTACGTTCAATCTTAATATTTGATATTTGATTGTCAATGTTTGTTTAGCTAGCCTCACCTAATGTATACATGTAAATCAATTTTATATGCCAACTTGGTTTATACAAAACTTTAAATGTTGAGACATTTATACAATCTTAGTGAAAAAGTTTCTGCCAGGATTAATCTATAAATGAAGGGTACGTTCTTGCAATATCTGTCATTTAATTTATAAAACAGCTATTTAGTTCTTATTCTAATCATCCTCTTGTTACCATCTATGCTAACATCTGATCTGATCTGATCATCTTATTCAAACCATCCTCTTCATCAATGCCTGCTTCTATAGGATGAGGTTCTTTTCCCTCTATGGTGTTTATTACATCTATTCAGTGTGGGATTAAGACGTCAAGCCTTGTCTTGGCAGGCAGCTTATAATATAGCCCAAATGTGAGTTTCCATCCTGCCCTGGCCCCAGCATGGGCTCCCAGAATTCAACAACCCTCTCCTGTTTGTCTTGATTCTCTCTGGAGAGACATCCTTCTCTTCCTTCATGCTTTTGTTAATGTCTGTGTGTACATACACGTATTACGTATTACACATGTATGCCTACACATATATTCTAAGTGTCTCAGGCTAGCAGGTAATTCCAGTGTTTACTTATTCTGCCTGAAACGTGTTGACCTCCAATGGGTTGGATTTTCCTTTTTATATAGATACATTTTATTAAAGGAGAAGATATCTGTAGTACAGAGGGTTTTCTTATGTGAGCCTGATAGCTAGCACCTTAAAATAGCACAAACTCTTACTGGATCTAGTTTTTGTGTATAATCATTTATCCAACAGACATTTCCTGTATGTCTGCTAGCCGTCAAGTACTGCATTTATCAGGTGGTGAAATTAATCGGGTATTAATTAAATGCATTAATGTAAGGGAAACACTTTGACCAGTTCTGGGATCACAGTGAGAAAAAAGAAGAGTCAACCCCTGTTGTATCGTCATTTTCATGTTGACGAGGACAACAGTGCAAGATGAGGATGCTGTGAGCCTGAGGCTGTCACAGCCTGTGGGCGGCGACACAAGAAACCCTTACAAAACACTGTAGTAATTTTGAGGATGAAGGAATTTAGGAGGGATTTCTACTCTGTGTAAAACATCGGGTAAGACTTCCAGAGATGCAGCATCTGAACTGAGCCGCCCACGGTGGTGCAAACATCTCAGGCCAGCAGTAGGGCTGACCGGCCTGGGCCAGATCATGCACCAGGAGGCTGGGCTGGAGATCAAGGGTCAACATGGAGAGGGACTGGACCGGGGAATGGGCAGAGCAGGCACTGTAAACAGTTCACATTTAATAGCAGAGATTGGATCGTTTTCAAAGTTGGTGTTTTTGGCCTGGGAATCCAAACTCTTGATGAAACATCTAGCCTGCAGAACAGACGCAGACATCGCTACGTGAGAGGGGCAGGTTCATTGCTGGAGACAAACACAGGCTTGGTGATTCCCCTGAAGTCCTGCGTGGGACCCTCTTTTCTCCTGCTTGTGCAACGCGCGCTCCCTGAAGTCCTGCGTGGGACCCTCTCTTCTCCTGCATGTGCAGCGCGCGCTCCCCAAAGTCCCACTCTTACTCCATGGCTTGCTTCCCACTGGGTCTCTAGGGGCCAGTCCAGCCAACTCCCTGGCTTCACAACCCTGTCCTGCGGAGGGTTCCTGGCCACCCACCCTTCTTGAGCCCCTGCCCATGTCCAGCTGCTGCTAATGTCCCACGGGGGCCGCAGGCGACACAGTAACTGGCACCTTCCCACGCGCTGCACACTCAGTGCACCGACACGCATTCTGCCTCATTTCATAGCTGAACACACAGTCGTATCATCCATAAATATGAACGCAGTGCTTGACAGTATCCTTTTGAGCTATAAAAACCTGCAGGACGGAGACGTAAATTTTTAAGTGCGTGAGCTTGAACCTGTGAACGGGCTCCTTCTGCAGGTGGAGGACGGACAGCCAAGCCCCGTGAGAAGGTCAGCGGTTCCCTCGGTTCCCTCTCGTAGGCGCGAAGCTCCACTCCTCGTCAGCTTGAAAATTCCCCATCGTGGCTTCCACGTTCCAAACAGAAACACACCTGTGAAGCTGTTTTTCCTGTGCGATCGCCCCGCGAGCTGTCTGATTTATGGCCGGCCCTCATCCTTTGGAGTAAAGCAGTCCTCTGCACCTTCACCGAAACGTGGAAAATTGTGTTAGAAAGTGGGACTAGCTCCCCGCGTGGAGCTTCTCTGTTTTCCGAGACGGCTTACTCGGGGCCTGGTGAGCCGGTGCTTCTGTTTTTGTCTCTGCTCCGTGTTCTGATTGCACCGCATTTATTCCCAGAGAGCGTTCATACTTACAGTGGAGACTGGCAAATTCTAAAACACAGCAGAAATATGATGAAACACCCTGCAACCTTGTTTCGTTTGAGTTCCTATCACTCACTTCAATCTATTCTAAAAATAAAGGACTTGTCAGGCCTAATGATAAGGGAGAGTTTTAGGGAAATAAAGAGAGCTGAACTGACACAGACATAATAATGTCAAGATATAAATCACAGAGTCCTTCTGCCATTTTCATTATCTGCCTCTGAGGATTACGGTGCTTGCTATAAATGAGACGCTATGGGGACTCTGCCCGTATACACCAGTCTACACGCAGGGTCAACAGTGCGCAAGCTTTGCTTGAAGCCCAGCAGGCATTCTACATTTTAGTTTTGGACATTTTGAAAAATTGCATTTGCTGTATTAATATCTATCTCTTTATCTATCTATTTTCTTTTAGGAAAGACAAACTGACTCAAATCAGAGTAACAATGAATCACATTAGAGGAAAAATGAATTCTTAAGCAGATAAGAAAAAGCTTAAATACATCATGATTAAACCATATGTCTCGCACCATCATCTCTTAAGTACTATAAATCTTTACAGACGTACAGATTTGTGGGTTCCAAAGTGCCCGTGAATCCTTCCTCTACTGTGACACTCATCCTTTCCTGAGCCGTTCAAAATGGAAAAGGTTTTTTTTTTTCATGAATGTGAAAGTTTCTTTAGCAGAGTAACTTAAGATTACTCTTAAGAACCTTTCTTCCTTCCACCTTTATAAAACTGATTATACTCTTATCACCTTAGATCTTCATCTGTTCATTGTTAATTGATTTATTTAGCTAAAATTTGTCTGCATTCTTCCCAAATGTCCAGGCTTGTGCTAATGTTCTGGACAAGGAATTAGGTTTCTGTTGATGTCAAAGAGTTTTGATAGTTAGAAAAGAACAGGCCTAAAATGATTAAGAATATTTAGTTATTTCACTTCTACACTCACCTGAAAGTTAGAGAATATTTTTTCCATGTTTCATGTTTTCTCCCAGGACACACATTTTGCATTGGATTGAGTGCCTATTACAGCTCAGATTCCAGCAACCTAATTGTGAATAAACTTGATGAATACTAATTTTTTACAAGTTATTTTTTATTACATAGTTGAATCCTTCAGAATATATTTAAACCAAATTACATTTATCAAAAAATGTTAAATAAATTTGAAATGTATATGAATCTGTGGTAGCATTAAAACTAAAGAATTTTTAGTTAGAAAGCTTTGATACCAGTACAAGGATGTTTTAGCACCATAGTGGTTTAAATATTGAAAGAATTTTTTTAAAAGAAATGTGAACATTTTAGGAACATTAAGAGGTACTTATTTACTAATCGTCCTAATTGTGTAGTCTAGAGAGGATGTTTGTTATAAGTAGTTATGGCTTGACCATATGTGTGCTTTAGCTATAATGATTGCTCCTAAATAAAAGTTGCTGTATTTAAAAATAAATAAAACATAAAGTCTTTGCTTGTTCTGCTCTGGTCATCCCTCTCTCTTTATGCTTATTCACATATGTCTGTTGCTTCATATACATGCACACACATGTGCACACACGGCACACACACGTGTGGGTACATGTGCACACACATGTGTGGGCACATGTGCACACATGGCACACACACGTGGGCACACATGCACACACATGCGCACACACACATATGTACCAGACAAGAGGAATGTACACAGACCTGATTTTTCTCTGTGATTCTTGAAATGCCTACCACGGAGCTTTTCATTTTCTAGGAACTCATAAATATTTCTGTTTCGAGTTGAATTAAAATTGATTCCACTCTGTGGCTAATTTTGGCCTTGCTGAGCTAAGTCACTTAGCATGCAGGGCACTCCTCTGTCGCTGGGCTGGCACCAATTTGTTGTTTACTGATTCACGCTAATTCAAACAGTTTATAATATGTCACAATTTTTCCAGGGGTTATAGAAGAGATGCTTCTGGGAGGCTTGCGCAGCCACTGATAACTAGTACATTAGCCCTTGGGATGTTTGTTCTTTTTGTTTCTGCAAAGGGGGAAGAAAACCACCAAAACACCTGGATATGTTTTTTAAAAAAACTCAGATATTTACACAAAAAGCAAATACATTTAAACACAGACACAAACACACACTGGCACACACTCACATGCTCTGCACACACCAACAGGCACAAACACACACACTACTATAATGCACTCACACACATACACACACAAGCACATGTACACACTTGCACACATGCACTGGCGTGCATGCTCACAGGCACACACCTCTCTACAAACTGGCGAGCTTCTGATTTTTATACAATGATTGAAATCACTATGCAAGCCTAGACTGACAAAGTAAAATCCATGATTTCATGTTGCACCAGTTTCCAAGTAAAACATCTCACACACACGACAACAAAAAACCAAGATTTTGTTTGCCTGTTTTGCTTGATTAGACCCTTCCTTCCATTTCAAAATGATGGTTCCTTCCATTGGTCTTGGTTATAAAGCATCATTGCTAGGTTCTTCCTTGGCTCAATCACATCTATTAACTTAATAAATCAATAAGCACATAGGGTCTCATAACAAACCTAGCTGGTGAGATAATTAAAACAATGTAATCCTTTGCTGAGTTTCTGCATTCGGAAAGGAAAGGTGTGAAAATGCATTGGACAACAAATTGTAAACAAATGACAAGACAATGAGTGACACTAAAAATCATGTTCTGTTTGTTCATTTCTGTCTAGAAAAACTTCTATTCACTAAGAAAAAAACTTTAATTTTGTGACAAGCACTTTTTAAAAGATGTGATTCTAGTTTGTAATTGCCAAAAAATACATATTCCTCCTCTAGAGATCTATTTCATGGGGAAATGTAGCAAACTCACTAATTGCCACTTGAACACCACGGTCCACCTCCTGTGTGCGCCCACCTCTGTGTGTTGCTGCCTTTCAAGGCCTGGATTGCTCATTTCCATCAAAAGCTGTTACTCTTTCTTTTCAAAGCTATGGGGCTAAATACAAAAACAGATTTTTTAAAAATTATGATATCAAAACTTTTAGCTAATTCAACAGCGAAGACAACTTTCACCAAAGCAGCACTTATCTCTTCATTTCTTAAAATCATTTAAAAATATATTCAGAAATCTTTTAAATGCAAATTTTAAAAGACATAGGACACAGACTGAATTTCCATGAGGTCCAGTCACTCTGGAATCCCCCGGAAAAGTAATGCGATACACCAATATCAATAATATTTCTTAATGTTTTTATCACCGGTCATTTGTCAAAGGATTTCAAAGATGCTTTTAAATAAGTATCACGAAATTTCAAAATTTATAAATAAACAGGTATTGTAACCCTCATATGTATTGTTCACTGGTGGTATAGAATATTCAAATCTTGGAATTTTAAAAATAAGGATCTTGTCTTGCAACATGACATCCAAACCTCCTTCCTCTGACCCACGGTGTGGTGATCTGTGGGCTGGAGGCTCAACCACCTTCATCAGGTTTAAACTACTACAGAGTCCTCTTACGGCTTTTGCTGGAAGCAGATTTGCTTCCTACACTTATTGAAAGAGGCTGAATCCTGCTGTGAATGTATTTTCTTAATTCATATGCTGTCTCTAAAACATTAGGAATTGCCAATAGTCATATGGCTCAGAGAGGTTGTGGGAGCTCATCAGGACACAGGGTCACAATCTGGAAAGACTTTAATACGCCATGAACCTGTGAAGGAGAAGATATAAGCCACTTGTCAGCTCCTGAAGGAAGAGAGAAGCAAGGAAGAGAGGCAGAGAAGGGAAACGGTGATGGAAAGAAGAAATGAAGTGGGTAGGGCAGGGGAAAAGGGGGCAAAGGAGCAAGCATGGTTCCAATCTGTCGTCCCCTCCCTGATGGGGCTCACAGCTCCATGTCAGAGCAGATAACGAGAGTCACAATGTAAAACTGCCCGACTTTTATTTCTGCCTTTCCAAGCTATTGGCTCCTTCACTAATAATCGGGATTTATTACCGGACCCATCTGCTGCCTCTAAAAGGTCAAAAGGTAAACCGCAGGCACGGCTGATGTCACCATCAAGGTGGCTGGTCGCAAATGGACCCTGACAAGTGTACTTTTAAGAGAATATTGTTGCCAGGGCTCTCTGGGCATGAAAGGCACGCTGATGAAGAAAATAACCTAAAATACGAAAAAGATGTTGAGTTTAACCCATTAATCCACATGATGGGGGCTGTCAGGGTTTGGTCTGTGTGGCAGCCAGAAAGGAGAACAGGCCTCTGCACCCACTGTGTGGGTTCTGCACATTGGAGTCTCCTGAACCCCTGGAAACATTCCCCAAGACATGTGCATGCCATGGGGGGACGATGGGGAGGGACACCTGCAGGCACGTACTCTGACTTCCCAAAGCTACGTCAGACTTGGTAAAAAATGGGTGTTCCTTTGCTCTCTGCTGTGGGTGAGGCCTTACTTCCCGGAAGGACCATCTGTAGCAGAGCAGCTCAGCTTGGGATGCTCTGCAGATATTCTGGCTTCTGCCAGTGTGGGAAGACTGGGCAATTTTTGAGAGTGAATTTGTCCACAGGTTTGAAACTGTCAAAAAGATACAGTTAAGGTTGCACATCAACGGCGAGACACGGTGGCTCACGCCTGTATTCCCAGCACTTTGAGAGGCTGAGGCAGGTGGATCACTTGAGCCCAGGAGTTCGAGACCAGCCTGGCCAACATGGCGAAACCCCATTTCTATTAAAAACACAAAAATCATCCTGGCATGGTGTGGTGGGTGCCTGTAATCCCAGCTACTCAGGAGGCTGAGGCAGGAGAATCGCTTGAACCCAGGAGTTGGAGGTTGAAGGGAGCCGAGATTGTCACTGCACTCCAGCCTGGGTGACAGAGCAAGACTCCATCTCAAAAGAAAAAAATCATCCCAGATGATTTTGTTTGTGTGTTCTCTCTCCCTTTCCAGCCAGGAAGCTCCACTTTCCTTTTCATTTCCAGCTGAGAGTGAAAAGTAAAAAGAGGAAAGCGCTTGGTGTCAGATACAGCTCTCTCTCTCCCAGCGGAGATGGAGAACTTACCCTGCAGTTTCAGACCAAATTAGAGGCCAGCCTGGAGCTACAGCCTTGCTCTCAGCTGGTGCTTCCTGGAGATTTTCTGCTCCCACAGAACATCACCAGAAACAAGCCTGGCTGGCCACACACCCATCAATTCTTACCTACCTTCTATTCTCCGGGGCAGTCATTGCTGGTATCATTTTCTTTTCTTTTTCCACTCTTCATTCCAGGAACTCAGCAGAGACGGGTATTTGTTGTACGTGTATAAAGCCTGAATCCCAAGCACCCCAATAAAACAGAGGCCATGCTCTGTCCCTCAGGGTGACCTTGTCCTTCCTAGACCTTGTGTCTTCAGGTGCTGATTTCACTGAAAGGCATCTTCCACCTGAGTGGTTATGAGTGTGGCACACCTGGCTGCCCCTTGGTTGTGGCTAGTTATGACCTGCATTGTAGGATGACAGTAAGGGGACCATTTCAAGCTCCATGCAATTTCCTAGATTGATCGCCCAGTTCTCATCACAGTTCTGGTTTCACAAGATCAACAAGTGTTAGATTTGTCTTCCACTGCACCTTTGGGACTTGACTTTCCCTTATCTTGCTTCTCCTTGGACTTGTATCAACAGAGATTTACAAAATTATTGATTTGAATTATTGCCAAGGTTGGTGGACAGTCCTTTCATAGCTGCCTGGATGGATATTCTGATGTTCTCCTTTGCCACCCCCTCACCACCCTCCACAGACACACACACACACACACTGCCTGGTGACTTGCACAGGGTTTCAGGCCAAGGGCCCTAATGGGTGCAGCTAATGCCCCAGAGCCCCCGGGATCTGAAGGCTACAAATGAAAAGGTGAGGTGTGCCCTTTCATTTGAAGTCAAGGGATAAGTGTCTTTAGCCCCTTGTATTTAGTCTGTTCTCACACTGCTAACAAGGACATACCCGAGACTGGGCAATTTATAAAGGAAATAGGTTTAATGGACTCACAGTTCCTCAAGGCTGGGGAGACTTCACAATCATGGTGGAAGGCAAAGAAGGAGCAAAGTCACGTCTTACATGGCGGCAGGCAAGAGAGTGTGTGCAGGGGAACTGCCATGTATAAAACCACCAGATCTCATGAGACTCACTCGCCACCATTAGAACAGTATGGGGGAAACTGCCCCCGTGAGTCCGTCATCTCCACCTGGCCCCATCCATGACACATGCAGATTATTACAATTCAAGGTGAGATTTGGGAGGGGACAGAGCCAAACCGTATCCCTTCCTCAGCTGACTTGTGGGTGGCTATTTGTGATGAATTATCTTAGGAGTTAAACACCAGTTTATGAATATTGCACCATTAGGGCATTGTCTTTTGCCAGCTTTCCTGCTCACCACTCCCTTGTCCTTTATTCTGCATGTGGACACATAGGTAGGAGACATGCACATCCGTGATGACATTTCTCAGTGTGTGGGGCCATCTTGGATCCTGGCAGTGGATGGGAAAGGCGTGAAATGGCAAGGAATGGCGATGTTCAACTGAACAGTGCATGGTTGTCAGTGGGTTGAAGAAACGTGGTGTCTGTGGATGTTGTTTGCTCTTTCCAAAGGATGCAAACACTGCTGTGAATATGGAACCACAATTTGACCTAAAGGCATGTCTGCACTCACAATAGAGTTTGTCATTTGCTGTCCTTCGATAATTCCATGTAAATGACTATCCCACAGGTAGCTTAGAAATGCTTGACACAAAACCAAAAGATTAGGAAGGGCCACCCCGAAGAACTCAGGTACAAAGGAGCCACACTGGGAACCTAGCGGGTGAGTCCTGACGCGGATGGAAGTCAGTAACCAGTTCACACCTCTCAAGGCAAAACTGGAGACAGAACAAAGAACTGCTTCCTCTAGTTCCTGATATAATTTTTCTGATAATATTCTAAATCCCACAGAAACTTAGTCATTAAATGACTCTTTCTTACACAGAATTGCCAAGTTTATTTTAGGGGAGATTAAACATTAATTACATAGATATTTATAGATGCTATGTATATTTTAATACATGTATATAGATTTTAAATTTCACACATATACATGTCATTCTGCTGAGAATGGCCTAACTGAGGCACTTTCTGATGTATATCAGTGGACATTAGTTGCCACATAGAATTTCCATACAGGAAATTTTTTTTATATTTATACTGTTTTCAAATGAATCCTTTTTTTTTTTTTTGAGAGAGACAGTCTCGCTCTGTTGCCCAGGCTGGAGTGCAGTGGCGCAATCTCGGCTCACTGCAAGCTCCGCCTCCTGGGTTCATGCCATTCTCCTGCCTCAGCCTCCTGAGTAGCTGGGACTACAGGTGACCGCCACCAAGCCTGGCTAATTTTTTTGTATTTTTAGTAGAAATGGGGTTTCACTGTGTTAGCCAGGATGGTCTCGATCTCCTGACCTCGTGATTCACCCACCTCGGCCTCCCAAAGTGCTGGGATTACAGGGGTGAGCCACTACGCCCGGCTCAAATGAATTCTTTTTATAGCACTCATACCTTTATATGTTACGTAAAACAAGTCTCATGCCCCTTTTGTTGGACAGAAAGGGTACTGAATCCATCTCAGATTGCACAAGGCCCTGATTCAGACCCGGGATTTAGAAGGGGCAGACCCATGGACATGGCAAGAGGCTTCAGATCCACCAGGGGCAAGAGGCTGTGGAACAGTTGTGGACATACCAAGTAAAGATGATGCCTCCAGAGAGATTCTGCGGTTCCTGACTTCATTTCTTTGACCTTTCAAAGGGCAGCAGCCAGCAGTTCCAATGGGTAATAGAGGCTTAGCCCAGAGGATGGAGACAGAGCTCAGAGCAGCCTGCAGGGACAGGTTGCCTCCCGCACCTCTCACGCCATCCACAGCCTCCCAACCTCCCTGGCCTCTCCTGCCTCCCACACCATCTGCGCCCCCTCTGCTCACTGCCGGGCCCACAGAGCATCGCTTCAAACCCCCAGCTGCCTGCAATGACCATCTCACCACCTTGGTGGGCTCACCAGGGAAAGTAGCCAGGGGTTCAGCTTCTAATCCATGAAATTACACATTTTACATTCTTACATTAGCAGACCTAGATTCCATCTGCTGCACAAACGGGAAGCATCACTTAGTTCCTAGTTACTTGTTCTATATAGAGCAGTTTTTATTTTTTTCTAAATAACACAATGTATTTTAATAACCAGGAATCTATTATTCCAACTGAGAGATGCCTTTTTTTTTTTTTTT
>NW_012114433.1:492334-494726 GCF_000951035.1 Colobus angolensis palliatus
TTGAAATGGAGTCTCACTCTCTGCCACCCAGGCTGGAGAGCAGTGGCATGATCTCAGCTTACTGCAACCTCTGCCCCCTGGGTTTAAGAGATTCTCCTGCCTCAGCCTCCTGAGTAGCTGAGATTACAGGCACGTGCTGCCTTGCCCGGTTAATTTTGTATTTTTGGTAGAGACAGGGTTTCACTATGTTGGTCAGGCTGGTCTCGAACTCCTGATCTCAGGTGATCCACCCACCTCTACCTCCCAAAGTGTTCAGATTATAGGCATGAGCCACTGTGCCCAGCCTAAACTTTCAAGTTTAGAGGCAGAAAAGGTTTCTTGCTGTCGGCAACCAAGGAATGCATAGACTTGCACACACACTGGAGAAGGTGTTCAATGAGGGAACGCACACAGGGGCGGGAATGCACGTGGATCGTTACTCTTCTCACAACCATGGCTCTTCCCTGCCTGTAAGTGCACACATGTGACTTATTAACAAAATGCAATTGTTTGTGATTCGGAGGCTCCCGGGTTCCAAGCGCCTCGTGTCTTTGTTCTTGTGTTTTATACTACGTGGGAGGATTTTGGATATTTTCTTCCCAGTCTGACGAGTGTTTTCTGTGCTTTTCCTGGAGTCTAACAGAAGAATCTCTCAAGTCTATTTGCTCTCCTTCCAACATGGCAATATCAATTTAGCTAAGGAGGCACAGGTGTAATTGTAGGCATTCCTTCAAGAATTCTTCAGCTATGAATCTGCCTCCGATTAGGCAGTGCAGTTCCGTAATCGCAGTTTGCAGTGAAAATTCATAGCTCCAGAGATCCTCAAGCCTACGCTTCACCGGCGTGGTGCGCGCCTGGGCCGCGTGTTAGTACATTGAGATGCGGGAAATAAAAACAAGCCCATCCCTGGGCTCCGGGCCTCTGCGCTATGCTCCCGCTTTGCCCCGTTCTCTTGCTCCGTTTCAATCAGATCCGGTTTCCACACTTTCAAAGAGCATTACTGAGAAGAGATGGCACCGTTGATCAATTTCTTGCCTCCCCATCAATCACTTGGGTGAGAGGGGACTGTCCTTCCTGCAGTTCTCCAGCCACGTGTGGTCTTGGTGCTGAATGTTGATGATTTAGTTTTGGGTGAATTCCAAACCATCATTTTCAAGTAATTTCTGTTTGAACCAAACACCTGCATTGCACCTCCACCCGTGGCTTGTGGGGGGAAATACCAGATGGGTCAGACTCTGTGACTACCCACTGAGGTTTGAGCAGGACTGGAAGGCAGGTGGATTAAATCTGTGTGGTGACTCCAGCACATCTCTAATGAACATTTCTTAACATTTAATTTCAAAGGGCCTGGTGACCCTCAGATGTGTGTAGGTGTGGAGAAGAGATGGGTATTGATAGCCTTGATTAGATCGCACGCCAGTTACCCAGAAATATAACAGCGCAGCTCAAGAGTTTTCATCATTTAAAAGCATCACAACATATCAAAACACAGTGTCTCTTCTGTCTGTGATCAACTCGTTATGCAACATAAAGACAGGAACAAAAAGTATTCTCTGAATTACTGAAAATACAAGGCTAACTTGCTATATATTATTTTATTATGTTCAAAAATTGAATTCGTAAAAGTTCAATGTGTATTAAGTCATATTTGAAAGGAAAGGTCAAATTTGAAGCAAATGTAGATTTTTGTGAGTTTGGTGGTGTTAACTGGAAAATATTGTTAAATAATATTGCAATAAAATTAGCCGCAAGTACCTATCTTCTTCTTTTTAGCTTTATTGAGGTACAAGTGGGCGAATAAAAATTGTATATATTTAAGGTATATAGTGATGCTGTGATATAAATCGACATTGTGAAATTATTACCACAACTGCTAATTAATTCATCCTTCACCTCAGAAGCACTATTTTTTTTTTTTTAATGAGGACATTTGAAATCTCTGTCGTCAAACGTTAAGCGCACAGCATTGTGTTACTGTGGCCAGGCTGTACCTGAGGCCTCCAGGACGCCCTCATCTTCACCGGGAAGTCTGTGCCCTTTGGCCGGCATCCGTCCGTTTCCCTGTTCGCAGCCACTGCGTTTGGATGTAAGACTAAGGCCTTTATTTTTCAGAGAAGCGTCCTCAAATTAATTGATTGCATAAAGCACAGCTCCAATGGAGCCTCTGTCGCTTCCTCCTCTATATTCACACAGGAGAAAGGTCTCAACAATTCAATAAGCCGTGGTTATGAGTCAGGATGTTCCATGGGAAACAGAGCATGAATGAATCACCGAGAGTCAGCCAGGTGTGCGTCACTGAGGGCGGAGCTCTTCCCCAGTCAGCCAGGTGTGCATCCCTGAGGGCGGAGCTCTTCCCCAGTCAGCCAGGTGTGTGTCCGTGAGGGCGGAGCTCTTCCCCGACTCAGCCAGGTGT
>NW_012114433.1:494776-567775 GCF_000951035.1 Colobus angolensis palliatus
GGAGCTCTTCCCCGACTCAGCCAGGTGTGCATCCCTGAGGGCGGAGCTCTTCCCCAGTCAGCCAGGTGTGTGTCCGTGAGGGCAGAGCTCTTCCCCAAGTCAGCCAGGTGTGTGTCTGTCCCTGAGGGTGGTGCTCTTCCCCAGTCAGCCAGGTGTGTGTCTGTCCCTGAGGGTGGTGCTCTTCCCTGAGTCAGCCAGGTGTGTGTCAGTGAGGGCGGAGCTCTTCCGCAACTCGGATTTATTTTTATAAAGTTAAATCGCTCCTTCAGTCACTTCCTTGGCAGAGTGATGCCGTCAGCAACTGCATGACAGCTTCAAGTCTTTATGTGAATGACACATTATCAAACGGTACTGATGAAACTGACGGGGCCTCCATTTATAACCTTTAGTGTGGCAAATACATGTACGTGAAATTGAAAATTTTATTATTTTAATGCTCTTAATAATATATTCCTAATAGAATTACACATGCAAAATAAGAAGAGCCTTAGAAGCAGTAAGCCTATGTGTATTTCTGTGTAACATGGAGTAATGCACTTACAGTTTCTGAAATGCACTACTTTTCAGTACTCTATTCCCTCTTGCAGTTCTTATTTTTCTGCCTGGGATCATTTACTTCCTTTTGCATTTTTTTTTTTTTTTTTTTTGAGACTGAGTCTCACTCTGTCACCCAGACAAGAGTACAATGGAGTGATCTCGGCTCACTGCAACCTCCTCCTCCCAGGTTCAAGTGATTCTCCTGCCTCAGCCTCCCAAATAGCTGGGATTACAGGTGCCTGCCACCGCACCTGGCTAATATATTTTGTATTTTTAGTAGACATGAGGTTTCAGCATGTTGGCCAGGCTGGTCTCAAACTCCTGACCTCAAGTGATCCGCCCACTTTGGCCTCCCAAAGTGCTGGGATTACAGGTGTGAGCCACCATGCCCGGCCCCTTTTGCTTTTCTTACCCTGCAATTATGTTGGAAACAAGTTATCTTAGCTTTTGTCTACCTAAAATACCTGTCCCTCACCTTTATATTCAAAGGATAGTTTCCCCAGACTTCCATGTGTGTTGGCTGGTTGGTTGGTTGGTTGTTTGGTCGGTTGGTTTCAGCATTACTGTTCTTTGCAGCCTTTATGGGCTTGCTGGTGCTGGATTAGCCCTTCCTGTACACAACAATAAAACCGATGTGTTTTCTTTTGCAAATGTTAGACAACAGGCAGCAGAGAGAACAGAGAAATCACGGAGCCAGCTCCTGAATACCGTGGCTCTGATGAGAGGATTTTCTGACTGTACCCTGCAAGGTGAAGGGGAAGCACAGCGTGGTGGATTCCCTGAGCTGAGGAGGGAAACAGAATTTTGGGTGGGCAAAGAGGCTAGAATAGACAGGCTGGGGTCTGCAGGGAGAGGCCCCAGAGGTCTATGTGGGGTGCCCATGAGTCCTTAATGGAGGGATTTTGTTGCGTATGCACAAGGGAGTTTCTGAGGCTGGACAGAGCGGCTCCTCTTGTGGGGAAGGAGCAGACTGTGGAGGTTGAGCTGGTGTGAACGTGCTGATGTGCTGGTCTAGTCCGTGGGAGGACCTCATGCACACTTTGTGACACCAAGAATCCACCGGGAGAGTCCAAGACTTAAAAATAAGGGTCATGTCCTAAAAAAAAGGCCTATTTTATTCTACCTTAAATAGTCTGATGCCTCACTAGAATAAAAGAACATTCTGACAAGGACTACAAAATACACTGAGTTTGGAGGTTGGGACATGATGAACTATGGGGACTTGGAGAAACCTGGGTTTTCTGTAGGTCTGCCATAACAAATTGTAAAACCAAGCCTGCACAAGTTTGTAGTGTAGTCAGTGATTAATCTGGGTGGTAAAACAGAAACAACACTCTTCAGAGAAACAGAGCAGGACCCAGAGTCTCCACAATGGATAGCATCTAATGCCAATGATAAAATCAAAACTCACTAGACACAAAAAGGGCCAAAGAAATGTAACCCTTATTAAAAAAAAAAAAAAGTTTAAAAAAATACCTGACACCCAGATTGCTGAGATCTTAGATTCCTGTATCATCCCTTTGCTTTACATTTCAGCTTTAATTTTCTGTTGGGAAATCAGCCATCAGTGTTATTGGTCCTTGAAAATAATGGGGTCCTCTGCATTGTTTCCTTTTAAAATTTCCTTTTGTTCTTTGATTTTCAGCAATTTGCTTGTGATGTTCCACATTCAAAATCAAACGTGGTTTTGTTTGATTAATCCTGCTTGGGATTCACTGAGTTTCTTGAATCTGTGGATTAATGCTTTTAACCAGTTCTTGAAATTCTTAAAAATTGCCTCTTCTAGTATTACTATCTCCTTCTGGGATTCCCATAACATGTGTGCCAGGTTGTTTGGTTGTTTTACCATCTTCTACATGTGTCTTCCTCTCTTTCCTGTTCTTTCTAGTCTTTATTTTTTCTTTTAAAAAAAATCTGTGCTTTAACTTATAAACTTTTGATTGACCTTTCTTCAAGAATGCTAATCCTATTTTCTGCTATTTTGTCTTCTGAAGAACTCATTCAGATATTTCTTATTTTCTGATATCTTACATATTTTTTCAATGTCTAGAGTATTTAATTATTTTCTTCAGATTCCATTTTTCTGGATTTCTCTTAAAATTCTCTATCTCTTAATCCACTTTGCCCATCATTTTGTCAATTTTACTAGAATGGTTACTTGAAAGTTCCTTCCCATGGACTTCTGTTGTTGGTTTTTTGTTTGCTTTTTGTTTGTTCCTTATCATTTATACTTTATGAGTTTTCACATAGGTTGTTGTTTTATTGTACATTGAATGTTGCATGTGGAATATTTGCGGAAGCAGAATAGAGTCCTACTCTCCCAGGAATGAAATCCTCTGCTCTCTATTAGGGAGCTGGGGTGAAGGACTCTTTCCTGAAATCCAATGAGAAACTGGCCAGGAATGAGGACAGATTGTACTTTCACTATCCTCAGCATTTAAAGACTGAGAAATTCATTTCTGCCATTTGGGAGTTTGAGCTCAGCTATTCAGCCTTCTATTCCATGAAACCTCTAAATATGAAAATGCCTAGGCGGATTGGCTATGTGCGTGAGGAAGGCCCCTTCTATCTGGTGGGTCTTGGTCTCCTATGCACTGTCCAACTACAAGATTCCCCAACCTGTCTTTGGGACATTTCTGAGTAGCCCCTAGCACCCTGCAAGGCTCCAGATCTCAATACATGGCCTTGGAGTGGGGGACTGGCCGTGAGCTTGGCAGTCCCTGGGTTCAGCCCACCGTGCGGCCACTGCAGCCATAAGGAGTGCTCTATCTGCTTCTCTGTGCCTTAAAGAGTCCCTGCCCCAAAGCCCAGCCCAAGACCTGGCCCCCGATCAGAATCAGCACGTTCATCCAAGAAGGGTCCTTTGACGTCTGCCTGAATGTGACCGCTGCGTCCCTTCCATCCCTGGTTGTGGCAGCAGGAGCGCTGGCTGGCAGAGGCAGAGCACTGCTGCCTCTATTCGTTTATTTTCTTCACTTTCCCAAAATGGCTCTTCGGCATCTTTTACAGCTATCAAAAGCCACATTATCATAAGATATATTTACATTTATGTGCTAACAAAATGATTTTCATATGAAACAAACATTCAGACACAAGAAATTGCCCTTTCAATGATGGGGTTTTCTTCTATTTGCATGTAACAGCTATTTTTCTTAGTAATTTTAGCAGTTGTTCATTTTTCTTTTTTAAGTTCAGCTTAGGGAAGTAGTTCTCACATGTAATCCCAGAGATTTATTTGTAAACAACAACAAGAGAAGGCACAAATATTAACCCCTTGATGACAACCCTTCTGTTGTTCTGCAGTCCCTGAATTACAAAGTGGAAATCCGGAATGTGGCATCAATATTCTGTCACGTTCTAGCCCCACACTCTGTTTCCAGGGCTATTTCTCTGCATTGTCTCACCGCAGTCTGAGCCTTTCCTGGATTTCCGTGTCATTTTCCCCTCTGTGCCCCTGTGCACGCTGCTGGCTGCATTCCATGGTGCTTCTTATGATTGTGTCCAATAAACCCCTACGTGGTCTTCAAGGTCAAGGTCAACTGCCCTTCTCTGTAATGCACTTCCAGTTTAGACAACATCTAACTATTCTTTCTTCTGCCATTCAATTTCTGATATCCATTCAACTAGCAAATATGTGTTGACCTTCTTCAAATGGCACAGCTCAGGGTGGCGGGTCCAGGTGGGAACCACACTGATGTGGCCCTTTTAGCTCCCTGTGCTTATGTTCTAGGGTTACAGGAAATAAACAAGTAAACACACACAAATTCATGTGTAATAAGGGTATCTGAGGACAAATCAAGCAAAGAATGGAGTATTGAGGTTGGAAGCCATTTAAATAAGGTGATCAAGAATGCACTCCTTAAAAAGGTAAAATTTGAGCAGAGAATTGAATAACACGAACAAGTAAATTATCTGAAAGCCCAAGGGAAAGCATTCCAGACAGAAGAAGTGGATAACAGAAACTTTCTGAGGCAGGAGTGAGCTGAGCAGGTGAAGGGGCAGATGAGAGGCCTACGGGGCCAGAGGAGGAGGGGCAGGTGAGGGGCCTATGGGGAGGGAGAAGGGAGGAGGAAAGAAGAGGAGGGGCAGAGGGAGGGGCCTATGAGGCCAGAGGGAGCAGGAGGAGGGCAGGGGAGAGGCCTATGGGGAGGGAGGAGGAGGAGGGGAAGATGAGGGGCCTATGGGGCCGGAAGGAGGGAGAAGAAGGAGGGCAAGTGAGAGACTCCCGCGCAGAGGGAGGTAGGAGGAGAGGGGACTGTGTGGAGCGGGGGCAGTAGATCTGGTTCCTGTGGATCTTGTGGGTGGGGTTAGTGCTCTCTGTGTTTCAGTTTAGAGGTTGGAGACTTATCACAGGCTTTGTGCACAGATGGAAAGCTACTTCTTTTGTGTTTGGAAAGGTCGATGTAGCGGGGAGAGGGTAGAATACGTCAGCTAGGGCACGGCATTGTCATTATCGACCCAGCGACATGGTCAGCCCTCGCTGTTCGTGGATTCTGACTTGTGAATTCACCTACTCACCAAAACCTACTTATTACTCCAAAATCAACATGCACAGCTCTCTTGTGGTCATTCACATATGTGCACAAAGAGGTGAAAATCACCGAAAATGCGCATTCCCAGCTGAGATCAAATAAGGCAAAGCTCTGCTTTCTTGTGTCAGCTGACACTGTAAACAAGTTTCTTTTTCACGGTCCAGTTATTTAGTGCTGTTAATACATTCTTGTGCTTCTTAGTGGAGATTTTTTTTGTTGTTTAAACATCCCCAGGTGCGGTGTGGGAGCTTTGACTGGTGTCCCAAGTGCAAGAGACTGTGACCTGCCTCACGGAGAAAACACGCGTGTCGGAGAAGCTTCATTCACGTGTGAGTTCAGTGTTAATGCATCAGCAATAGACATTAACTAAAGTGCCATCAAACAGGAACACACATTTACAAGGCTGTATATGGATTCATGGATAAAAACGTGGTGACCATATGCTCACAGAAACCTGACCCTCCACATCCCCTGGGAGCAGTGGCTCTGTACTGGCCACCTGAGTGTTCCCAGTGACTTTATAGAGCACACGTACCATGTATAATGAGAATCAGTTTTACTCTCTATTTGCTCAGAGGCCTAGGAGCTTTCACAAATTCAAAAAAGATTCTCATTCGTCTTTGTATCCATAAAGCCCAGCGTTGTCAAGGGAGGTTGAGTCAAGTAAAGAGGTTTTTCCATGCCTGTAATCCCAGCACTTTGGGAGGCTGAAGAGGGAGAACGGCTTGTGCTCAGGAGTTTGAGGCCAGCCTGGGCAACATGGTGACAGTCCCCCATCTGGGAGTCTTTCCCCGTCTTTCAATCCTGCACTTTTTGGAAGGAATTCATTGTGTGCAGCGTATGCTTGGGGAGTGGCGTTCATTTCACTGAGGTCAACATATCCACATAAATTATTTGAAAATCTATTGGGGAAAGTTGTCTATTCTCCTCGTTCGTGTATTCAGTCCTTTATTTATATATGAATGGACCGTGGATATTTATTTTCTGCCATGGCTTATAACCCAACACTAGTTTATTCCATTTCTCACATTGTTACAGTGTTGTTCTTTGAGAACGCTCCCTGCTGGTTTCAGTGTCTCTCTGACACTGTGTCTGCCACTGGGATGCCATTTCTTTTAGGCCCTCTCAGGTGACAGAGCATGGAAATGTCTACCAAACTCTGTAGATTCACACACACATACGTATACACACGTTTCTAGACCTATATAACCATATCCATGTGAAGCTAAGCATGAGTTCATGCTGATGTCTCCAACCCTAATCCAGGACCACAGGTACTTGCTGGCCTCCTGCTGCTCCTAGCTCAGCAGTGAGAAGCTGCTGCCAGGGTCTGTCGTCCATGCATCTGATTGTTCAGTTCCAACGCACCTATATCCTGGTTTCAGGGTTGCTAACCTGTACACCCATGAGAAACAACCTCATCAGCTACTGTGCCATGCTTGGACGCAGTTCCCCGTGTCTTTAGTCTCACAGACTAATATCTCAAGAGTCAGGTAGGTCAGCATCACTTTTCTTCACTCCCTTTAGTGAGGTTGTTTCATTTATGTGTAATATACTTACACATTTTTGTCAAATTTAGCATTCCTTCTTAGAAAACTTCAGCCAAACTCCTGAATGGTTATTTTTTTAATTTGCTTACATTAATGTTCACATTATACTTCATAATTCTGTGGGTTTTGACAAATGAACAGTGTTGTGAATCCACAATCACAGTCTCAAATAGACTATTTTTAACACCCTAAATATTTTCCTGCACACCACATATCCAATGTCTCCTCTCTCTGAACCCCCAGAAACCACTGATCTCATTATTTTCTGTAGTTCAGCCTTTTCAAATGTCATATAAATGAAGTCACACACTTAGACTGGCTCATTCACTTAGCGTTGTGCATCGAAGAGACATCCCTGTATTTTTGTGGCTTGACAGCTCATTACTTTTAGTCACTCTGTGATATGGGTGTAGTGACAGTTAGTTTATTCATTCAGAGGCATCTTCATTGGTGCCAGTTTGGGTTATTATTATTAATAATAACCCAATAAAACCCAATAAATAACCCAAATAAAGTTATCATATTCATTTCTATACATGTGTTTCATGTGAGCATACTTTTTCAAATCAGCTAGTAAATCCACAGAGGCTCAAATCCTGTATCATACGGTAGGACTATGTTTAGCTTGGTTGAAAACTGCAAACTGCTTCTCAGTGGCTGTGTCATTTTGTGTTCGCATCAGCAACACATAAGAGTCCCTGTTGCTTTTCACTCTCGTCAGCAGTTAGTACCGTCCACTTCCCAAATTTCAGCCATTCTGATGGGAGGGCAGTGGTGTCCTACTGTAGTTGTAGCTTTTATTTTTCCAAGGACACATGTTGTAAAGATCTTTTCTTACACTGATCATCCATGTGTCTTCTTTGCACTTCATAACTTTGCCCATTTTTACATGGGTTTTTGTCTACTTGTTGTTGAGCTTTAAATGTTCTTTGAAAATTGTAAATACAAGTCTTTTATTAGATATACATTTTGCAAATACTTTTATCGATACTTTTGGATTTTAATTTTATTCTGTCTTTGGATTTTAATGTTTTTCTTTCACAGAGCAGAAGCTTTTTTAATCTTAATATATTCTAACTTAGCAATTTTTCTTTTAAGGCTCGTGCTTCTGGTATTATATCTAGAAATTGACCACCAGACAAAAATCATCTAGATTTTCTGTTTTTTCAAAGAAGTCTTGTAGTTTTGCATTTTATGTCTTAATCTATGATCCATTTTGAGTTAATTTTGTTGTAAGATGTAGTCAGTGTGTAGGTTCAGCATTTTTCACATGTGAATGCCCAATTGTTCCAGCAGCATTTGCCAAAAAGGCTGTCCCGGCTCAATGAATTGCCTTTGCACCTTTGTCAAAAATCATTTGCCTGTATTTGTGTGGGTTTATTTATGGGTATTTTATTCCTTCTTTTTGATATATTTTTATTCTTTCATTGGTGCTACACAATCTTGATTAATGTAGCTTTATAGTAAGTCTTAAAGTCAGGTAATGTCAGTTCTCCAACTTTGTTCTTTCTAGTTATTTCTATTTAGTATTGTGTTGACTATTCTAGGATTTTTTTCATTTTTGTATAAATTTTAGCATCATTTTGTCAATATTGACAAAATAATTTATGGGAATTTAGATTTGATCCCAATGAATCTACAAATCAAATTGTAGATAATTTCCATCTTGACATTGTTTTCTAAAAACTGCTATATAAATGAGTATATTTTGGGGGGTACATGTGATATTTGATACCTATATAATGTGTAATGATCAAACCATGGTAATTGGGATATCAATCACCCTCAACATTTATCTTTGTGTTGGGAACACAACAATTCTTCTGGTGATTTGACATGTACAATAAATTATTGTTAGCTATAATTTCTTTACTGTGCTATTAAATACTAGAACTTAACCTTCTCTCTAACTGTATTTTTGTGCCCCTTAACCAACTTCTCTCCATCCCTCCTTCTGCCTCCCACTCCCAGCCTCTAGTGACCACCGTGCTAGTCTCTGCCCTTATGAGACCCACTTTTTTAGCTCTTATAACTGAGTGAGAACATGCAATATTGTGTCTTTCTGCATCTAGATTATGTTATTTAACATAATGATTTCCAGTTCCATCCACGTTGCTGCAAAATGACAGGATTTCATTTTTTAATGGCTCAATAGTACTCCATTATGTATATATGACACACTTTCTTTATCCACTCATCTGTCAATGGACATTTGGGTTGATTCCCTAACTTGATGGTTAGGACTAGTGCTGCAATACACATGGGAGTGCAGACATCACTTTGATATACTAATTTTATTTTCTTTTGTGTACATACACAGCAGTGAGATTGCTGGATCAAAGGGTAGGTCTATTTTAGTATTTTAGGAATCTCCTTACTGTTTGCCAGAGTGGCTCTACTAATTTGCCTTCTCACCCACAGTGTATGATCATTCCCCTTCCTATACATTCTTGCCAGTATTTATTATTCTTTGTCTTTTTGATCATAACCTTTTTAAGTGTGGTGAGATGAGATCTCACTATGGTTTTGATTTGCATTTCCCTGATGATGGGTGATTTTGAGCCTCTGTCCCTATACCTGTTGGCTATCGTGTGTCTTCTTTTGAGAAATGTCTATTCAGTTCTTTTGTCCATTTTTAAATCAGATTATTTGCTTCTTTGCTATTGAGTTGTTTGAGTTCCTTTCATATTCTGATTATTAATCCTTTGTCAGGTAGGTAGTTTGTGAATGTTTTCCCCCATTCTGTAGACCAGTGGTGCCCAACGTGGTACCCAAACTTCTTGGCACTAAGGACGAGTTTTGTGGAAGACAATTTTTCCATGGACTCGGGGGAGAGGGAACGATGGTTTAGGGATGAAACTGTTCCACCTCAGATCATATTAGCATTAAGGGCTAAACTATTGGAAATATGAACACTCTCCCTTTTACTTCACTTTCTCTGAAGTGTTTCAGTCGATGAGAACTGAACTCATCGATGAGAGCAGAGACTGTATATGTTTACATTCCTTTCACAGCCCCTCAGCACCGGGCAGCACTTGCCACAAGTAGATTCCTCTTTGTTGCTGTTTTTTGTTTTTGTTTTTGTTTGGAGACAGGGTCTTGCTGTGTCGCCCAAGCTGGAGTGCAGTAGTGCGAGTGCCTTGGCTCACTGCAGCCTCGACGTCTGGGGCTCCAGTGATCCTCCCACCTCAGCCTCCCGAGTAGCTGGGACTCCGAGCACTCACTGCCACATCTGGCTAATTTTATTTTTATTTTAAGTACAGATGGTATTTCTCTATGTTGCCCAGGCTTGTCTTGAACTCCCGGGCTCAGGTGACTGCCATGCCTCAATCTCCCAAAGTGCTGGGATTATAGGCATGAGCCACTGCGCCCATCCTTAGATTCTTCCTTCCTTCCTTCCTTCCTTCCTTTCTTTCTTTCATTCTTTCTTTCTTTCTTTTTTTTTGAGATGGAGTCTGGCTCTGTCTTCCAGGCTGAAGTGCAGTGGTGTGATCTCAGTTCACTGCAGCCTCCACCTCCCTGGTTCAAGCGATTCTCCTGCCTCAGCCTCCCGAGTAGCTGGATTGCAGGTTCCCACCATCACGACCAGCTAATTTTTTTTTTTTTTTTGTAGAGATGGGGTTTCACTGTGTTGGCCTGGCTGGTCTCGAACTCCTGACCTCAGGTGATCTGCCTGCCTCCCAAAGTGCTGGGATTACAGGCATGAGCTATCACACCTGGCCCTGATTCTTAAGAAATAAGTTTTGAAACGAATTGGACAAAATTCGCTTTCCAACTAAATCTGAATTGTCATGGAATCCACATATTATGCTTCAACATGAGGCCATTCTTCTGTAGATGTGGTAGGTAGACTCACAATCTGTGCAGCAGAAGTATCAGTCCTGACTTGATTTTAAATAAGTAGAAGGTTTCAAGGGAAAAGCATGTTCTGACAGCTTCACTGTTTAGCCCTAAAACATGACAGCATTCATCTCTGGACAGGAAGGCTGGCAGCCTCTGTTTGCACCCAGCGCCAGGCTAGTGCTGGTCCACACAGCCATTCTGCCCCCAGCTGCCATCCTGGACTGAGTTTTATTGCTAACCTTTCTCTCCTCAACGCTTGACACTTCCTCAGGCAGCAGAGAATTAGGAGAGAACTTTCTATCAGAAAATCCTGGGCTCATGGTGAGCAGCCTCACCTGATTATCTAGGAGTATTTCCAGGAAATCCCCAAGAGCTGCCTGGTCTGGGTTCCTTGCTGGCTTGCAGGTTGGCCTCGGGGGAGTCCCGAGGGTCTGAGGGAGGTGTCGGCTGGAGATGAAGACTCCGCGTCTTTGTATTCTCTGAAGACCCGCTTAGCTTACTGAGTCCTTTATGTTTTGCGCTAATTTGTTGGTATCGGTGCATCACAGAACACTGATTTTCTGAGAAGGGTCCCTTGGAGCTCTTTCTGCCTGTGTCTTCAGTGAGGGAGCACAGACCACGCGGGCCTCCTTGTGGGTTTCTCAGGACGCTGCCTCCCTCGGTGTGGCACCTGGGGCGCTGCCAGTGTCCCGTCAATGCTGGTTGCTGCGTCTGTGACCTGGGTTAAGAGCCCTTCCCCTTCCTCAGGTGCTGTGGTGAGGATTGCAGGTCCAGTGGGGATGGCTGGACATGCTTCTCTCTCCTTTAGATCCAGAAATTCAGGACGGGCGACACTTCCTGTCCTGTCCCCCACCTCCGCATGCCTAGGAGACACCCGCCTGCCTGGCCGTTTCCCCAGTCCCGTGGCCACAAGGTCTCCATGGCTCTGCGTCCTCCCTCTGCACTCATGGTGGCCTCACTCGTGTGTGACTCCACTCCCAGGGGGCTGAGAGGGAGCCACTGCAGCAGTTCCAAGGATGTTGACTAAGCCTAGGGCAGCCCTGGAGAGCAGTGGTGGCAGGGGCAGCCATGGACAGTGGCGCTGCTGTGGCTCAGAACAGTGCAGGGAAAGGGGGAAGCAGTGGCTCGCAGCATTTCGGAAAGAATCCTTTACCCACGTTTCAGGGTGGGTCTGCACATTTCCGTCTTCTTTTTGATCAGCTGTGTTAGGAACACCCTTTGCTTCTCTTTGAGCTTTAGTCACCACGCCTCCCCCTTCCACCTCACACCCCTTCCCGCAGCTGCCTGAACCCACCCAGGCCTGGGTAACACCCACACCTTCAGAAAAGAACATAACTGCCGATTGGACTATTTATTTCCTTTTAATGTGTCAATAAAACAGTAATTACATTTCATTTGTGTTTAGAGTTATAATTGGATAGAAGCACAGGTTCACTTGATGGAACCAAACTCACAGATTCAACCCAAAAACAAAAACAGTGAAAATCGACAGTTTCTTAATACAAAGCTAACTTGTCATGTGTTTTTTAAACATATCAAGGATTTTGTTTGGAAAATTAATCAGCTGAGGGCTCCAGAGAATTCTTGACCATGCAGCTACATCAAGGCTCTAGGAGTTCCTGCAACAGGGGCCAGAGCATGTGCAATGTCCAGTGGGCTTCTGTGCCGCGCCAGTCCCAGCTCCCTGCAGTCACACAGGCTTATGTGAAGGGTAAAGAAACAGATTTCCACTCTCAAGGTTTCTAAATCATGCCGCCAAACTCTCCTTGCTAGCTCTGAATTTCCAGTCAGTCGTTTTGGTCTTTTTAAGCGACTCCATGAGATGAACTGAATGAGGAGGAATGAGGGAGCACTCTCACCTTTTCAATTGAAGAAATAAGAAATACATTCTCCACAAATTTAATTTTCAGAACCTTTTCCTCCATAACGTCAATTATTTATGCTCAGTGAAAGAGGAGCAGATGCACAGAATTGCTTGGATATTGGTTTTGTTTAAATTATTTTCATTATTTATATTTTGGCCCTATATTTTTGTGGCAGTCTATTTTTTCACTATTTTTCCTTATCCACACAACACAGAGTATGTATCATCTGTTTCTCACATTTTTTATTTGTTTTTTACACATATGGGTTTATTGTGTTCACAGTAATAAGCTGTTTTTAAAAACTGAAAACATTTTACTAATTACTGAAAGAGGGAAATAAATACAGTACCAAGAAAATGTCATTTAAAATATTACATCTGTTTTCTATTTTTAAACCTTCATTACTTCCAATTCAACCCTCTAATCACAACTTACACTGCATATTAATTGTTGAACCAGATTTATCAGAAACTGTCTTTTATATAACATCATCCAAAAGATAATTCTAGAGAAGGCTGTAAAACAGATGATTGTGATGCACCCTCTCCCAACAGATGCACTGTAATGACACAGATATTGTTCTTATTAAATACTCTTTTTCTAATCCATGTGATTCTCTCTTATCTCTTAAATGTCTGTTTGTAGCGCATTTTTTCCGGGCTAATGAAATACCATGTGCTTCTGCGGGCATAAGACAATATTTGCACTAATAATGATGATAGTCCAACATGCTTCATTCAATATTTGAGGACAGGAGTGAAGTTTCAAGCCCTAAAGAAATGATATTTTTTATAATTGTTTGCCTTTTAAATTTTTTTCATGTGTGACATAGAAGGGAAATTATACATAAACCCACACTGAAACTGAGGAGCTCGAAGTTATCAGTGTAAATGGGAATATAACCCAGAATCATGAGGGTAAATGGGAATAAAACCCAGGATCATGAGTTAAAATATATTAGACCAGAAACAATGCTGAGCTAGAGAAAGAAACATGTAGAATACAAGATACTGGTTTTTAATATTGTTGGGTGAACATTCCAAGTATCTAATAAAAATCTTCAAAGCCTGAAACCTGGAAAACTTCCTTTATGACCAAATATGCAAAAAGTTGTCTACAATTTCAAGTTGACAGACCTTCTGAAATTCATCTACCAGTCCTGTAAACCCTATGTTAATTATATTAGATACAGAGCTATCTAATGAAAGTTCGTTACATATTATATCTAGCTGAGAGCTTATTGCATCTGCTGGAATACTTTCAGGGGGAATGCTGAAACAATCTCATTCTGAAAGAAATTAATCTTCTGGCTCTTTTTTGAACTTTCTAACTATTCATTCTCAGCATCTTCACATTTCCTGATTTTTAAAAAGATTTTGTTAAGTCTATTACGCATATTTAAGGTATATAACACAACATCGTGAGATACATATGTATCATTAAATGGTTACTACAGTGAAACTAATTGATAAATCTGTCATTTCACACAGTTGCCATTTCCCCCTCCTGTGGCAGGAGCAGCCTTCATTTACTCATTTCACAAAAGTCCTGAGTGCAGCCTAAGATTATCAACCACAGGCCGTATGTTGGCCATTACGTCCTGAGACACATTCCTCCATTATATCTGCTACTTTACTCCTCCATCCTGTGGAATATTCAGGTCTAGGACTTTCCACCCATCCAGGACAGAATAACGGGCCAGACTTACCCTCCCCGCTCAAACAATTGAAATGTTGATCAGAACATAGAAACCATAAATACATGTTTTTCAGACTTTGAAAATATGTGAAGTATCAGGCAGTGCAGAACAGTGATCCTGGAGAGAATGAGCCATAAATGAGGAAACCCCTCCAAAAAAATTACCACAGCTTAGGGCCTGAAGAGGGTCTCAGGGCAGAACTACAATCAGGAGCCGGACAGATCCTGGAGTCTCTTGGGGTGAGCCGAAGAACTCTGGAGGAAGAAGGCCAGAGCAACAGGAACAGGTGGAATGGAAAGGCGGGTCCAGAGGGCACTCTCAGGTCCCCTGCCAAGGGCTGACCAGCATGAGCAGGTGGGGAGAATGCTGGGCTTGGGGTGGAGCCCCCAGAAGGAGCAGGCAGAACAGTGACTGCAGCAGCAGAGGGCGGGGGAGATCTGCTGCCCCACCAGTTGCAGGGAGAAACCTTGCACTAACCCTGATTTCAGGGTGAATACTCCAAAGTGAGGATTTCCACGATGGGGACAAGCCAGCTCCACTGTGAAGGCTGCACTGGAATTGCCTGTTTCACACAATACCACACTGTTATGATGCCGTATCTTTATAATTCTTGACATCAGGTAGTTTCAATCTTCTGATTTTGTTCTTTTAAAAAATTGTTTTCTCTATGTTTTGTACATTGCATTTTTATATTTATTTTATAATCAGTTTGTCCATTTTACACACACAAAAAAAACAAAAACAAAACAAAAAACACCTGCTGGAGTTTTGATTGGAATTTATTACATATTGCTGCAACTTTCTTAATTAATCTGACGATCTCTGTTATTTAACTACAGTTTTTAAACCATTTGTCTTTAATGTGGTGAGTTTGTCTACCATACTGCAGTTTATTTTATATTTGTCCCATCTTTCCTCTGATTCCTTTTTCCTTTTATCCCTGCCTCCTTTTGAATGTATTGTATATTTTTAAATAAAGTCACATTATCTGTTGGGGGGCTTATTTGCTATATCTCCTTTTTTAATGTTTACTGTAGAATTTATATTTTTAAACACATTATAGTCTACAATTAAGAAATACTAGTCCACCTGACATGTGGTATAAAATATGAGCTACTTCCGTTTCTCCTCTTTTAGCCTTTGTGTGGGTCTATCATAAATTTTACTTCTTTAAATATTATTTGTTGTAAACTCCACAGCATGTTTTTCAGCTTTGAGTTATCACCTTTTTAAACACTTTTAAAGATATTATTTTGAAATGTTTGTATTGACCTATGTATTTATTATTACAGATGTTCTTCATGTCTTTGTGTAGATCCAGATTTTCATCTGGTCACATTTTCTTTCTACCTGAAGGAGATTTTTAAGCATTTCTTATTGTGCTGGGTAAATGTTTCTATTTCTAAAAAAGTTTTATCACAAGCAATTTAATAAACAATTGATAAGCTTTCAACAACTATGATGTGACCCTCAGACATCCATCTGCATCACAATTAACATGAACCTGACCTGACATCACATAAAACATTTAGTTCAAAATGGATCACAGACTTAAACGTAGGAGCTAACACTGTAACACGTCTTCAAGAAAACACAGGTGATAAGTTTAGTACCTTTGGGTTTTCAGGGAGCTTTCTTAAAAACAAAAAATAATAATAAAATACAAAATAAAAAAGTGATCAATTGGACTTCTTAGAAATGTAAAACTATTTTACTTCAAACGACACTGATAGAATAATTGAAAGGCTGACATACACTGGGAAATATATTTGTACAATATATATCTGACAGAGAACTTGTGTCTAGAATATACGAATAACTGTTACAATCAATAAGACAGTCTAATTAAATAACAGACAAAACTTTGAACAGACACTTTAGGAAACACTGAATAAAAGCTTTCTGAACATCATTACTTGTTAGGCAAATGCAAAGTAAAACGACAATAAGTTACTGCTACACTAGAATGCCCAAAGTTAAAAACTCCAATCAAACTACATTTTGGTGAGGATATGTAGCAACTGGAACTCACCCACTGCTTTGAGAATATAAAGTGGTTTGGCCACGTTTGAAAAGTTTGGAAACCCTTCCCTGGTGAATGAATAAGCATCTGAGGTACATCCATGCAATGGGATGTTATTCAGTGACCAACAGAGATGAGCCCTGGAGCCGTGAAGAGACAGGAAGGGACTGTAGCGCATCTCACGAAGAAAGGAAGCGGGTCTGAAAAGGCTCCACCCTGCGTGATTTCCATGATACCACATTTTAGAAAAGGCCGTGGTATGAAGACAGTCAAGTATCAGCGGTGCAGAAGTTCGGGGGAGAGAAAGATAAACACGTGGAGCACACGGAAATTTTTTTTTTTTATGGAGTCTCGCTCTGTCACCCAGGCTGGAGTGCAATGGCTTGATCTCGGCTCACTGCAACCTCTGCCTCTCGGGTTCAAGCGATCCTCCTGTCTCAGCCTCCCAAGGAGCTGGGATCACAGGTGCCCACCACCACGCCTGGCTAGTTTTTGTATTTTTAATAGAGATGGGTTTCCACCATGTTAGCCAGGCTGGTCTCAAACTCCTGACCTCAGGTGATCCACCCGTCTCAGCCTCCCAAAGTGCTGGGATTATAGGCATGACCCACTGTGCCCGACCCCACACGGGAATTTTAGGGAGTGAAATCACCAATACTCCAGTGGCAGACATGTGGCATGGCACACTGTCAAAACCCATTGAGTGTACAACACCAGGAGCGAATGTAATGTTAACCACAGACTTTAGTTAGTATCCATATTGGGTCATCACTTATAAATATAGGATGACAGTTCATGATGTTAATGATACAGAAAACTGGGAGGAAAGAGGGAATACATGGAAACACTGTACTTTCTGCTTAATGTTGCTGTAAAGCTAAAACTTCTCTAAAAATAAATTGCATTAGAAATTTGGCAATTTTATAAAGTATTCAGCATACGCCAACCATATGGCAGCCTTTCCACTCTCGAGTTTACCTGGAGAAAGTGCAACGTGTTCACAGAAAGACTTAGACATTCATGCCAAACCCAGCTTTATTGATAATAACCCAAAACTAGAAAGACCAAAACTGGAAATGTCAACAGGTGAGTGAACATCATACAGACATAATATCTGTAGAGTGGAATTCAACGTACCCACAAAAGGAATGAACTATTAACAACGTAGCAACGTAGGTACATCTCCAGATAATCCTACTGCTTGAAATAATCCACACACAAAGGAGCATACACTGCATGATTGCACTGACATACAATTAAATTGTACACTTTAAATTGGTGAATTGTATGGCATGTGTATCTATCTCAATAAATCATTTACAAACAAACTTTCTACCCTTGCTTCAATTTCAGCCTTAACCGCATGAGAGCAAAACTCAACATGTCTGCACCCACCCTGCGTGGACGCCCTGGGAGCCTGCTCTTCCCACTGGCAGTCTTGGCCCCTTGCACAATGGCTCATTGTTTCAGATCCAGTGGAAATGCCATCTTCATGGTGAAGCCTCAAATAGAAATTATTTACTCCCCTCTCACCCAAATCAAAACATTCTCTTTATATCAGTGGTCCCCAATGTTTTTGGCACCAGGGACTGATTTCATGGAAAACAATTATTCCATAGTCAGGGTTGAAGGTGGTTTCATGATGATTCAAACTCATTACATTTATTGTGCACTTTCTTTCTATTATAGTTACATTGTAATATGTAATGAAATAATTATACAACTCACCATAATGTAGGATCAGTGGGAGCCCTGAGTTTGTTTTCCTCCAACTAGGCGGTCCCATCTTGGGGTGACGGGAGACAGTGACCGATCATCAGGCATTAGATTCTCATGAGGAGAGCTCAGCCTGGATCCCTCCCATGTGCAGTTCACAATAGGATTTATGCTCCTGTGAGAACCTAACGTTGCTGCTGATACAACAGGAGGTGGAGCTCAGGTGGTAATGAGAGCGACGGGGAGCGGCTGTAAATACAGGTGAAGCTTTGCTTGCTCACCCACCACTCACCTCCTGCTGTGTTGTGCAGCTCCATTTCTGACAGGCCTCAGACAAGCACCATAGCCTGGGGTGTGGGGCCTCTGTTTTATACTTTTAATCTTACTTGTTAGCGTACTATACTTACAATATTTGGAGGTTTCTTCAGTAGGACAAACTACCAGACAGAGCGTTGACTGAGGAACCCTCTATATTCTTCCTGAGTTTTCTCTTTGTACACACGTAGGGAGTCATGAGGATTTAAGAAAGTCTCCCTTATGTGTCCAGATCCCCAGAATCTGCAGGCAGTGAAGGACAAATGCACCAGCATGCCCTCCCCATGGCCTCACCCCAGACACTGCCTGCCCCTCACCCCAGACACTGCCCACCACTGAGGAACTGCGGGAGGGCCCTACCATGTCTGTAGGTCTTTTTGCTAGTACCTAGCAGAGAACCTAGCATATAAAGAGTAATAAAAAGGTGCAAAATTGAATGGAATTTTCATGATATGAATACTTTGCTTCTGTTTTTTAAACAAATATTCCAAAATATCAACAGTAATAGGAAACACTGCAGAGACCATTCTAGTTCTTTCAGCAAATCACTTTTTCTTCACCCCAGACCTAAACAAATAATTATAACTTTTTATATTTAGGCAGGTTCTATTTTCATGTATCATTGTTGATACACTAATAAGGTCTATGCAGGCAATTTTAAAATCTGGAACTGTTGTCTGTGGGGTTAGCACCTCTAGACTGGGGCTATCTGTAAATTGAATGAGCTGGTCTTGGTTGATTTCTAAATAATTCTCATCTATTTTTACTAAGACAGGGCTAAGAATATAGCTCAAAGGAAGAAAAGTAGAGCCTCCTCCTAAATTGGCCACAAATCATTAATGAAGACACTCCGGGCAGCTTGGCCAGCAAGGATCCTCTTCTCAACACAGCCAGCCGAGGATGTGAGAGCGAACACAGGCCACGTGCAGCCAGAGGAGCCCACGTCTCCCGCCGTCTCCTTCAGCTCATCCACCACCTCTCCAAACACAGATTTCATTGAGCAATAAAAGGGAAGGGAAATGAAACTTGATTCATTTATTATTGAAAGCAAAAGAGCAGAGTAATTGAATCAAAACAAGATGATTAATATGTTTGCTTCACTTAGGACTTGTAAACTGCTGTTGTGCTCAGCTGTTTTTATTTACGATGAATGTCGTCCCATAGTTGCTTTGAAGTTGAAGAAGTTGGGAAAAGATAAATGAAAAAGGCATTTTAAAAGAAATAAAAGAACAAAGAATATATTAGCGTTCTTATTGAGATTTTAGTGAATTACATTGCTCTAGGTTGTTGTTGTTTTTTTTTTAATGGGAATTAGAAAGCTAGTGATGTCCTCTGTGTGGGACCACTTCCCTGGACCTGGCCTGCTGCAGGCTTGGCAACTCTGTCTCTTCAGGTCTATTTCAAGCCTGAGCATGCGCAGCAAGGTGCCTTGGGGGAGGATCCCTAAGCAGTCAGGCCCAGAGACCTGGGGATAAGGCCGGGAGTGCAGAAGGTGCTGGAAGGACCGACATGGAGCCAAGCAGAGCATCTGCAGGGCGGGGAACTGAACCAGGAAGCTTGGGCACGGAGAGTTTGTGGCAGCAGAGAGGGCCCTACGTGACCACCCATGGCCCATCCTACGGCTGCAAAGATCTGCCCACCTCAAAGCCACAGCTCTGTGTTCTGTGACAATGCAGAAGTTACCATTGTTAAAATCAAGGGGAAAAGGAGACAATGAACCACTGGAAATTATCAAAGAAATAAAGTTAGAAAATCTCCAAGAACCAGGCACAGAGAGGCAAAGGGAACATTTGACAAGAAGACATGAGGAAGGTGCAGAAGAGAACAATAGTCATGCGGTGCCTGCAGCCCCGGCCGCAGTGGAGATCTTCTGGAGGAATAAAAGAGTTTTAGTGGCACTGACATATGACTGTCAGTTTGACCATATCGAGAAAATACAGGATCCTGTCAGAAATGTTAGGAGTGAATTATTGATAAGCACACAGAAGAGTAAGCTAATGAAAAGACAATTACTAATTCCAAGAAAACAAGAAATTGGCACAGAAGAGCATCTGTACTAGGAAGGTCAGCAGTGAAGAAGCATACAACCATGTGAGAGTGCTGCTATTAATTATGATTTAACAAAAGTATCCTAATGTGTATTTGGAGAATGAAGAGGGAGGATGTGTACTTGTGTGTTTATAGGGAGGGTTAAGAGAGCTAACTTTTCTTCCTTGGTCGGATGCCATGGATAATGTCTGAAATGAGAACAGAAGACAGTACGAGGATATGATTTTCATATCAGAAGCCAAACGTCAGATGAAACGGCTTCTGGGTTTGAAAATGGGTTCCTGTGGATCACAGATTGGCATGCTTTTTCTGTGAAGAGGCAGAGGGCAAACATTTGTGGGTTTTCCACATTCAGTGGAAAACAATTAATTCTAGTGTTACAGCATGAAAACAGGCTTAGATAATACAAAAGAAATGGTCCAGGCTGCAGTCCCCAAAAAACCGTGATTTACAGAAACATCTGCTGGTTTGTATTTGGTCCTCAGAGGGCATTTGCTGTCCCTGCCTCTCAACAGGAGGTGAAACCTGGGGAGTAGGGCCATGTCCGCTGCTGCTTCATTGGTCTCGAGAACCGTCTGGCTTTTAATAATATTTTATATATTCCTTGGGAAAGAAATCTAAATTTGATTTTTTAAAATATGACATTTGGCTGGGCACAGTGGTTCACACCTGTCATCCTGCATTTTGAGAGGCCAAGGAGGGAGGATCTCGAGTCCAGGAATTTGCCCAGCCTGGGCAATATAGTAAGACCCCATCTCTACAAAAACTTAAAAATTAGCCAGGTGTAGTGGTGCCTCCCTGAAGTCTCAGCTACTTGGGAGGCTGAGGTGGGAGGATGGCTTGAGCCAGGGAGTTTGAGGCTGCAGTGAGCTATGGCCACGCCCCACTCCATTCTGGTCTGGGCAAAAGAGCAAGACCCTGTCTCAAAACAAACAAGCAAACAACAACAACAAAAAGATATTTTCGTTTCCTGGACTGAAGGAAAGGCACATATTTTGGATTAGGAGAGCACACAGTTTCAGGAAAATATGATACAATCTGCAGGGGGTACACATGCCTTACAGTTGAGAAGAAGAAAAAAAAATTTATAATTTTTAATGGAAATACTGTAAAAAGAAATATTCAGGTCATCAGAGCCTATATACCTTCTTTAACTACATATTATTCTGCATGTGGTAGACACTGTTTGAGCAAATAGCTTAGCAGAAGACAGAAGAGTGGTCAGAAAGAAAAGCTCTGACCCTCCTGCCTCTCTGTCTGGGAACAACTGTTCCAGTCCATTGACAGTGTCAGGACCTTCTAGAGTTTGAGCCCACGCTGAGCCTAAACACAGCACAGAAGACGGGCTTCCTTCTAAAGCCTGTCTCCTCAGAGTCCCCTTCTCCTGCCCAGATCTGGTTTCAAGCCCAGATGTTTGAGTCTCGGGTTTTGACCTGTTCTTCTGTGTTCACTTCACAACATTGGTTCTGCCCTGTGCTCAACAGTGGACGATTAACACGTGATCTTGGGTTCATGAGTCCACCGGGGCTCAGCCTCCACTGTGGATGGCTTCCTCCTGCCACCCCTGGAATTGCTCTGCCTGGACCCCAGGCCCCAGACAGGAGGGTGGCCATTCGACCAGGCAGCCTGCTGGACTAGGCACCCCTCGGGGTTCGGGCAGGAGCAGCTCCCTGACACACTGACGCTTCTGCACTTTGGGCTTGGCATTGTGTGTGGACTCCTGTCCCAGCCTTAGTTGCACTGGCTGCTCCTGCTTCAGAAATGATTTTTGGGGAGCTTAGCACCTCCGCAGTCCTTCTGCCTCCCCCAGGCTTGTCAGCAGGGTGCCCAGGCATAGCTGGACACTGCCCCTGCTTTGGTTCCGTAGCCCTGAGCCTGAGGCCTGTCAACAACCGATATGTCCTGGGAGGGGGACTCCGACAGTAGCAGTGAGTGTCTGGTCTGTGGGACAAATAACTGATATCAAAGCGTACTGTTGAAACAAACAATTGCTAGTTTCTTTCATTTCTGCGTTACTGATGCGATTATAGATTAATATTACTATTGCCATTGTAAAAAGAGTATAAATCCATCAAAGACAAGGGCTGGGACAAAACAGTCTTCTCCATGTCTCCGGACTTTACCATGAATTGGTTTGGACCTTTGCCTTTCTGCCTTGGCCTCAATGAGTTTTCTTACATCACAAGTCAGTTATTATAGATATTAAAGGCAAAAGCATTTTACAAATGTTAAAAACCAATCTAGGCGCACCACAAATAAGGTGTATCCCCAACTCCATCTTCTAGCAAAGCCTCCATTTTTCTTCTTAGAAATATTTTGCATTCTGCATGAATTCTGACACCAGTGGGTTTTGTAAACTTTAATTGCACTAGAAGGGCAGGTGGAACATCCCATCTCAGTGGGCATTGTATGTGAGACCTGGCGTAGGATTTGGGCATCGTATGTGAGACCCGGTGTAGGATTTGGGCAGGAAGGCCGGGCCCAGTGGGCTGGCTCCGACAGCCTCAGCATCTCCAGCACGAGTGAGACAGCGAGCTTGAAAGTGGCATTTTTTGACAGAGTTCCACCCTATGAATCGAGTCAACCAAGTGGGGAGTGAAAAATTCATTTTCTGACAGGGGTGTCAGCAGAAGCATCAGACGCCAACAACAACAAATCCATCGCGGGGTGAGAACCTGACAGAGTGGAAAACGAGGGCCTGGGAGGCTGATCTTTCCCTCCCAGCTGTCCAGAAACATCATTTCACAGCAATTATTGCCCCTGCTGGTTCGACGGACTGTGGACCTCAGAGTCTCTTCTCGTTACTGAACTCACACAAGAAACCAAACAAATGTAAGAGCGACTGGGGCTTATCCATGATCCACAGAAATGATTTCTGCTTTCCCTGCAGAGCGGACGGCTGTCGCTGGACAGGGCCCCAGAGCGCCTGGGTGCAGTCAGCTCCGCAGACTCTCCCCTGGGACACCTGCCCAGCTGCGGCCGACCCCGGGGCGCACACCCTTCCCGAGGAAGACGGTGTCCCTGCTGCGCACGGTGGCTGTGCTGTGCTTTCCGGAGACACCAAAGATCCAGCAGGCCCCAGTTTGCGTCAAGTATCACCGGAATGGAGATGCTTTAAGGCTCCGACTTGGGCCGCCTGTTGTTCACGTGCTAAGTGCACTCTGTGGACCCGAGTGCCGAGGGTCCCATTTCCCACACAGCATGGAGTGGGTGAGCCCCTCAACTGTAAAATGAAGCCGTCAGAGCACAGCGTGAAAATGTATTACAGACAGTTACACGAGGGGCCCCAGCACGGCGCTCACACTTTCAATTGGTAAAATAATGTCTGTACAAATTGTTTTTGGTACATTAAGTACCTTTCACAGCCAAAATTAAAAAAAGAAGAAGAAGAAGAAGAAAGAAGGAAAAAAACAAAATGACACAGAGACACAGATCAGTACACACGAAACACAACCAGTTTCTTCTCCGACAAAGTAATTTCATGCAGAAATTTTTTATTGAGATTGTTTCTCCAGTTGACAGATCTAGTGTACAATGATAAATGACAATGTGCCAGGCAGCTTGTCAGCCTGTGCTGGGGGAAATCTCACCAAAACTCCTCCATAATAACAGTAAGTCCGCGTTCCTTCCAACAGAAGGTATTTTAAGCTCGTGAGCACAGGGGCCGAGCAAAGTGGTATTAAATAGCAGTGAGATGAAGCTGAGAAGAGATTTATAAATGTGCAGGAATCTAACAGCTCTCTACTGGCTATGACACTCTGACAAAGAAACCAGGGTTATGAAAAATGATCTGACCGTGTCGCTAAATCTATGAATTTCAAAGGTTTCAGCAGCCCCGTGTCTGAGCTGCTTTAATGAATGTGACGGAAAAGCTATGAATATGATCACGAACCCTCAATGCATCGGTGTCAGGAGGAGACCTGCTCAACACAATTGACAGGCAATGACACTTTGCAAAGGTGTCCGGTTCAAAGGGAAGATTAATTACAGTCTGAGATCTTAAACCACATGCAAATAAGTGACACTTAACAGCCAAATCCTGAGGACAGGAGGCTTGTCTTGAGGAAATGTTCTGCAGCCTGGCTCCCAACGGCAAGTCTCGGTCATCCCGGGTTTCACTGCTGGGTCCTCCCTGTCTGGGTGATAACAGGTCAGCATGTCAGGGAGAGCTGGTTTCTCTGGGGAGCATGACAGGCATGCCAGCCAGGTGTCCCCTGTGAAAGCTGCACCCCAACAGAGCTGTCTTACTAGCCACATGCGTGGGGCAGTACCTCCCTGAGAAATATCCCTGCTATGATGGTAGATCAAAGTGTGACTTTCCCAAAACTACAAAGTGAAACAATAGGTCGATATCTGCTCTGTGATGGGTGATTGGTTTAAAAGCAAGACGAAGAAAATCAGGGCTGTCTGCAGCCACGTCGGAAGCACTGTGTTTTACTGAGCAGAAATCAATGCAAATCAATGGCAAATCCTGCTGTATGACAAGAACCTTGGATTCTGGTCTTTTCTCTGATCCCAGTGAAAGAACAAGACTCTCCATCTCTGGGGCCTGGGTTTCCTCGTCTGTAAAATGAGAGCACGGATCCCTGAGGCCAGAGCCACCTTTAGAGTTGGGGAGAGAATCGGTTTCCTTCACGGGACAATTGTTTTCAAAGTTCAGCGCACATATCCGGAGGTGTCTGTGCTTTCTATTCTAGAACTCACTGGAGATATTTACAACTTTTATGCTCACGTGTAAAATGGAAGCATGGTCCTGAAGTTGGCAGGCTCCTCAGAGGTGGAGTTTAGGCAGAGTGCAGGGTTCTGGTCTACCCTGCCTGGTCCTCAGGGCAGTGGCTCCAAGAAGAGGGCTGCGTGTGGGCAGCTCAGCACCTCACAGGTGCTGGTGGGAGCAGCCCTGCTGAGATCCTGGCCATCTGGCTGGCTGCAGGGACCTGAGAGGCTTTGCTCTGGACACACTGCAGCGGTCAGTACTGGGGAACTGTTGTCCAGCACAGGTGCATCATCTCACGTGAACCCCTACATAGCAATCACTCTTCCCTGGACAGAAGGTGTGGCCAGGAGGCATGGACGGTGGATAAGGCCATGAGAGTTAGTAGAGAAGGCTGCAGCTTGCCAGGACCCCAGAGGCCTGGCATCCCAGGTGGGCAGGATTATCTCTCATTAAAGTCAGGTGACCACATGTTTTCATGAGCAGAGAAAGACGTGCTCATGGAGTCAGTTGCAGTCTTACATGTCAAAAGCATGTAAACGTGTTAGGCACCAAACCCTGGCCTACAAAAATTTAACAATCTAATCTATGCCCAAAAATAAGTAAAATTCAATTCATGACTACCTTTCCCAGATAAGTTGTGGATCCTTAATACATGTTTTTATAAATTCTATGTTGAACACCAATCAAAATCTTAATATGAAATATTCGAATCTGTAAAAAATTCCCTTATTGACAAATTTTTAAAAATGTACTATTTAGAAAGAGTATGAGATAAAATATAAGATTAACAGCAAGACATGAGTGCATGGTGTAAAGAATCAGGAAAAATGGCCACCTTTCCGCCAATTCACTTCCCTGTTTTCACGCTCATTATTAAGTTTGAATATTTCATTTGTTCTCGACATCATTTTTAGCAGATAAACACTGGAGGAAAAAAACACTATTTAAACCACTGTTTAATCTTTGCTACCGAGGACCTCTGAAATTACCCACTTTGAAGAGTTTCTTCCACAGAAACTGACACTTTCTTGTTACTAGTTTTAACGATAATTACTCATTTTCTGATCTGATCTTGGAAGGAATCTGACAACAGTACATAAAGGGTTTGATGTGAACCAAAGTTCTTCTAAGAAAAGAGACATTATTTTCTAAGGCTCCATGGCAAAGAGTTTGTCAGTCTTTCTTGCTGATAATGCTGCTGTTCTTAGAGTAGTACCTCCAAGACTGAAACTTTCACTAAATTCTTAATACGTTACTTAAAATGAACGGATATGACGGCAGTCATTCTGGGAAAGGTGGAAGTCTCTTTACATTTTGCTTGTGTATTATGGCTTCGAAATATATTTCTCCCAAATAAGTTAACTTTAGCAACCACTGGAAACTTTATCTACTAAAGTTAAGAAAAACAGGGAGCATCATATTAACACATCAAAAATCAATAGATTGACAAGTATCTTTTAATCCAAATAATACTCCATTAAATCTATGCCTGCACCAATAATTTATTCTGTTCAAGTGAATACAATTTATTCTTAGAAACCATATACACCAGCCAGCTAGCACGGTGGCTTTCTTTGCCTCCTAGGAATCTTCTTTTCCATTCACATCTCAGTGTTGACAAGGACACTTTCCTTTGGTGCAGAGTCTCAAATGCATGTTTGAAAGTGATAGTATATAAAAAGAATTTTTTTAAAAAAACAGAGGAAAAAAGAATCAGGCCTGGCCATGTTGTTTCTGATGAGAACTACTCCTTTATTTAATATTAGACCTCAAGTTTTACAATTACTGAACTTTTCATGCTCTATTCTAATAAAAGCATGGATATCTCATGTTTGAGAAGAGAAAGAAAATAGCCCATTACAGTGGCATGATCTGATATGTTTAATGTAGCTGTTTGAGGGCATAGTGATATGTAACTGCAGTGGGCATCAGTTTGTCTATGAATGTCTGGGTAAACACAAATCTACTTTAAAGAGAAAAATTTTAAATATATTAATAAATTACAGAAGTATTAGCACAAATCAATGTACTTAATGCAAACAAATGTGTAAAACACGTTGATGTTTAAATGAATCTACATTTCTATATTTTAAATGACCTATAAGATGCATTATAATTTCTGTCAATTTTCTGAATTTAAAAATATTATGTTTTGTCAAAACATAATAGTCATTTTTCAGATGGTTTGAGATTTAAATAAGTATAATTATTTCAGTTATTGTATTTCTATTTTTAAAAGCAAAACAGAAATGGCATCTATCTATATTTCGAAAACCTACAAGCTTATCCTCTTGTATGTTTTAAACTTATTAACGCATTCTCTAGTTTCAGGAAACAGTGTGTTTCTATGCATATATATGTATATACACACACATGCGGATAGATAGATAGATAGATAGATAGATAGATAGATAGATAGAAATGTAAATTGAGCCAAAGGCCAGGACCTACTTTATACGATGAGAACCTTTCTGTGTCGTAGTTACCTTGAAGCCTCAGCCCTGTCGACATGATACCAAACATCTGGTCAGGACTCCAACGAACCAGCAAGTCAGCCATCCATCCAGATGTTTTCAATTCCTTGACAGTCGACATACAGCTGTGATATCTTACAGAAACACGTTTATCTCCTTGCCAAGCCCCATTAATAGCCCAATTCTTTGGTCTACAAATTTGAGGCTCACGATACTTATTCATACAAATCCCAGGCTCCTGCATTTACTGGAGCTGGAGTGAGGCAGGGGAGCTTCCTCCCCTGGGTCCAGCCCTGCCTCCTTGGGCTGCTGCTTTGGGGACAGAACTGCGAAGGCCTTTCAGGGCACCCTGGCTTTGGGGCTGCGAGCTGCTGCCCAGCACAGAGCAGCTGGGACCATCACTCTAGGTGGAGGGGCTGGAGAGGCACCTCTATTGCAGATGGGAGGTTTGGACCAAAGTCCAACAGGCTCCAAGTCCCCACGTGGGAGGCTCCAGAAAACTGATGGAGCAGACTCAGGTCAACATTTTCAAATTGTCTAGTTTTTCCATTTAAAACTCAGATCTACCCATGGAGCTTTTTTGTCTCATGCACAAGGGTGTGGCAGCCTGGAGAGGTGGCTGGAAACCCTGGTCTCCGCCACCAAGGCCAGCTGTTCCTGCCCTCCTTCAGGTCCTGCGGCAAAGCCAGGCACTGCTCACTGCACCCAATGGTGGGGCATGGGAGGAAGTGGCGTGATGGGACATTGGGATATGAAATGCATAACAGTAGGCGACCCTAGAGAGGAAAGCAAGTGAACTTGTTTCGCATAAATACACAGACTGAATTCCACTGGAGCTGTCAGAGCCAGGAGAGGAGGGCAGCCTAGGCACCTCGTCGTCATCCCCGTTCACGCTGGCAAATTTCCATTCCTTTTCCAGAGGCCATGGAGCGGAGGAGGCACAGCACTGTGCTGGAGTCACTCACCTGCGATTCAGACAGGCCAGGGCCAGCTTTGTTCCATGAGTGAGTTACTTGCCCTGCCGAGGCCTCAGTGTCCCATCTGTAAAGTGGGGCTAACAGAGTTCCTACCGCAGGAGAGCATTCTCTGATTCCGCGTGATGATTTAAGGGAGGCAAAAGCATTCACATGGAATTTAAGGGAGGCAGGCAGCACTCACTGAGCACGGGTTACGACTGTCACTAAGCTGCATTCTTTGAAAGTCACGATGTTAGATCCCGGCACGTCTGAGGTCCACATTTCCCTGTATTTCCCAGTAACACACGGCACAGACCGCTCGCCATTCCTCCATCTGCTTACCGAGATGACGCCGCCACTTCCCACTCATGGTGACATCCCGTGCCATGCCAGCACATTGCAAGGTTTGTCCGCATAAAAGAAAGTGGCAGATATTGACGTGGAGGCCTTGGACCCGTACACTCTCCCAGGACTCTGCCACAGGCCAGGCTTTGCTGTGATCACTAAACCTGGTTCAAAATGAGCCACTTTAGCCCCCATCATGGTGGCCTCCAGGCATTCAGGCAGAGGGACCCACTCCAGCTTCCCTCTCCGGCGGTGCTCTGGCCGCTGTCCAGGAAGGCTCTGTGCTGCGGTAATTCAGAGCCCCCAGGTCCACCTTAAACTCATCCAGGGCCTTGAAGAACGGCGTGAGCTCTGCCCAGGGCTGGTGGAGCAGCTTGAATGCAGCGTGTCCTTCACCTTTGCTGAGTTAAGTCCACACGTGCATGAGGAAAGCGAAATGCCCTTTAAAAAGAGAAAGCAACCACAGTTGCTAGAGAGTTGCTAGAATGACCCTGAGAACTGTGACCTGGGCAGAAGGACCATCTGCAGACCTGCAAAGAAGCCAGAGCGAAGCGTGCCGGGGCTTCCGGGGTCTATTGTGGATCCAGCAGGGGGCTCCACTTCCCCTGACGTGGCGCAGACACGCAAGTGCGTCGCAAAGAAACCAGAGCGAAGCGCGCAGGGCTTCCGGGGTCTATTGTGGATCCAGCAGGGGGCTTCACTTCCCCTGACGTGGCGCAGACACGCAAGCGCGTCACCTCGGCCGTGTATTTGTTGCGCACTCAAACGAGGCTGGATCCCATAGTCAGCAGGTAGGTGTTGAACGTTCACTCAGCAGCAAGCATTCCTAATGCCAAACTTTGGCTGTTTTTGTCACACTCCCCTAGAAAGGTGTGTCGTGCGGCTTCCATTGTGTTTGCGAGCCTGAGCTAGTCCCTGTTCCCCAGGGGAGGTGTGCACATTGAAGAACTACATTTGGGACGTGCCAGACACTGATTCCCTTTGAAGTTGGTACAAGTGTTCAGTTATCTCTCTCCACAGACTCAGTTTAACTATCTATAAAATGGAGGTGATATCATCCAACTCACAAAAAGGTGGTGTAGACTCATTTAGCTTATTGTTTATTTATTTATTTAGTTTTGAAAAGCACGTGGTAGATGAATAACGCTATTGGAGCGCTCAGCTGGAAGAGCGGAAGGCAAGTTTTTGGCCCAGTGGCTCTGATTTCCTGAGCTCCTGTGCAATGAAGCCCTTCGCGTTACTTTAATGGCGTTGAGGTATGTGTGTTTGCTTGTTTGAGTTAATTGAAGTCTCATTGATAGTGAGATCCTGCCCTCATGCCAGCCCCGTGGGTAGGACCGAGGACAGCGGAGCGGGGGGTGCAGGCCCAGCGACGGAGGCAGAGCTTTCCGGGAGGCAGCAGGGGCTCTGCTTGGTACACCCCATGTCAGAGTATCGGTCTCTGCTAATCCTCTCCCCTCTCGCTCCCCCTCGTGAGTTCGTAATACTTCATCTGGTGTCTTCCTCAAGCTCTTCTGAGTTCTGCAGACTCCTTCAAGAAACTCAGTGTATGCCAACCAGTGAGCACACGTTTCCTTTCCAGAAACGGATCCAATGCCAAAACATTGGATATTTTGTTTTGTTTTGTTTTGCAACCCAAAACAGTATATTTTGAAATAAAAGCAAAACTGAAAAGAAGTAGAATTTGCAATGTTAATAGTTACTACAAATAATTTTCTCCAAAAAATATTCCATTGTTTTCCTCTTGTGTAAATGCAGAATAAAAACTAAAATTAATTTTAAAATACTTTAAATGCAGTTTTGAGTTAGTGATATTTGTAAAAAAAAAAAAGTATTTTACGTGCTTGAGGCACTAAAAAACCAATTGTTGTGTTACTGACACCACATGTATCTATGTATGTCTGCCTGTAGCTCTATCTTGCCGGCTGATAATGGCCGACATCTCATCTCCATGCTCTAATGAGATCAGCCCAGAAAGTATCATTCCAGGAGCACTGAAAAAAAAAGAAAAAGAAAAAGAGATTTTAAATGGTCTTTAGTTAGAACAACATTGTTTTCCTTGTACATTCCTTTATGTTTTGTTGCCTATTTTTAAAAAATAATAATTGGTGACTAAAATTCTAAAACTCTGGCATCATTAAGGGTGTGCACAATATAATGACAAAATCAAATTATTACACTACTAACAAGTACTATAATTCTAGTAACTATATTTTTAAAATTTTAGTTTTACCACTTTCTGTTCTCATGGAAATTATGCAGGGGATACAATTTAATGTCTTCCCCATTAAAAATAAAACAATGAAAGGATATCATAGCTCTCAACAAAATGTAAAATTACCAACTTTAGATCTTGAAAGCAAGAGTTTCCAGAGGAGGCCTGAGCTTCTGTACTTGCAGAAGGGCCTAAGAACACAGTTTTGTGCTGTGCCAAATAGCACGGCATGATTGGTCGAGCGTAAGGTTAATGGATACATTGCTATCTGCTGGGCAGACCTCCAAAATATTAATTCCTTTCTAATGAAGTTTGTAAAAGAGTCTCTGCAATCTTGTTCCTTATTTCCAATTTCTCTGCTGCCTCTCCAGTGACTATCATCACAGCTTTTAAATGCACCCCCATCTGGAGGACGCTCCGTGTCTCCCTCACAGTCTCCTGCCTTGCATCCAACTTCAAACAGGCAGGTCCCCTGGAGACCAACCCCATCGCCGTCAAATCCATGTCTGGGCTCTGGGTCGGGGTCAGCAGGAACCCCACGGGCAGGGTCTCCATCATGGCACTGGGATGCTGAAATAGCAGCATTTGACACATTTAAAACTTGCTGTTTGTGCAATCACTAAAAACTGCACCATTAGCTGGATTTTCAGATTGCATGAGTGCAGATCATTAAGTGTTATTACAGTATTAATTATTAGAAATGTCCTGTACTGCCCAAATTAAATTGGGATAGTCAACGACCTGCGAGTTCCCAATACCACGGATAATTTAACCGGAGATCTGCCACGCTGGAGAAGGTGTCTTCACAGGCCGCTCGCATTATTTCACATTAAGTACCAATCGGGGATCTCAAAAGAAAATGAATAAATCAGACCTTAATATTTTCCTATGGCAACCTTGCCACAGAGACTTTTAGGGAAAAAGGAAAAGGTGAGATAAGGCAGGAACTGATGTGGCTGTTTCCATGATAACTTCATGCTGGACACAGAAAGTTGAGGAATTATGATCAGCGTTTTCACAGTGAGGCACCTCTCACCATTGGGGGAATTTCACGCAATTTCTGCGTCTAATCATCTGTGTTAAGTTGATTAAAAAAAAAGAAAGTGAAATGAACATCAATATTAAGGGCCCATCCAGTCAAAATTGGATGAATATTTTTGAAAGCACCTTTGACTAAATATACCCAGTCACTTCCAAACTGTTACAGAAACCGGGTCTGAAAATCCCATCTTTGTGGTCAAGTGGGTTCTTGAAGTTTTGGGGAACGACATCCAGCTCCACGAGGAAGCTGAGAACTCCTACCCCTGGGTACAGCCCAGGCCCAGCCTTGGTGGAAGAGGGCAATGTGGCCCGCTCAGCTTCTGGTCCCTTCCCTCCTCCCCTGGTGGGTTTCCATGGCAACCACCCAGCCACCTAGACACGTTCAGCCGGTGTTCCCACTGCAACCAGCGCTGGTGTTTGGGTATTTGTGCATCTTCCTAATTAAAAAGAAAACCAAGAAAAAAATCTATTTTTTAACAATAAGGGGGAATTTTTTCGTTAGATACATATTATCAATGCATGTACATAATTTGATAGTTTAATGCAATAATTTAGCTCTGATATAGATGTGTTAATGTGCAAACTACTTAACATTTTGTGGCCCGAGTTTCCATATTTGTGGAAAAAATATCTCCAACATTCCTTCCATGGAAGGAGGCTGGCGTGAGGCAAGAGCCAGGACAAGGCTTCTAACCCGTCTCCAGCGCTTTCAGCAGCCCGCCAGCTGTGCTCCTGGCTCCACTGCTGTTCTTATCTGTAAAATGCTCTAAGCATTAAATAAGAACCTGGGGACAGAGCTCCTGAACGCATGGTCCTGATCCATGTAAATGCAGGGCCTTCCTTCCTCATGTGCCTTCTCTTCCCAAATGTGAAATTCAAGCCTACGGTGACCCGCAGAGCGGTTGAATGGCCACAGAAGTCATTCACAACAGCTTTAATTTAACAAAGTCCTTTATGGTAAGTAACTTTCTGCCCCGAAGATTGCTACACCTTTCTAAATGGGCCATGTCTTATCTACAAGTTAAAACAGAAAAGGATCAGAAGCAGGTAGCAGTGTCAACTGGGGATGTGGGTTCAAATCCAAGCTCTGCCCCATGAGGTTTTGTAAAACAAAATGAGTCAAAATTAGCTGAAAGCTTTCACAACAGGTCCTGAGAGTTAAGTGTTAGTTGTCACACATAATAACTTCTGACAGTTCTATCTGATGATATAAATGTTATGGAAAAGTAAAAGCTTAAAGTTGGTAAACTATAAGCTCTGTTAATATTGTACCTCCCTAGAGTCTCACCATAGGAAAAGAGTCACTGTTATTTCCCTTGCCCCAGTAAGGAATGTTAAGGTCATAGAACTTAAACTTCTCCAAGGTCACACACTGAAGAGCTCTTGAACTCGGGCCCATGGAGTCAGAGCCAGCCTTCCTTCCATTAACACATGGAGGGCTTGCTTGAGGTCTCCAAAAAAAAAAAAAAAAGCAAAAAGTGGAAACAATTGTAGATTTTACGAGGAAAATGTGTTAAGGACAAAATAGCAAAAGAAGTAAATCCATGACACCGAAAGCCTCCAGGCTGTTGTTGGTTTCCTGGAGTGTGGTTTCAGTGAGATCCAGGTTCATCAGCCCCAGTGGCTACACTGCAGGGAGACACCTATCAGCTTCCTACGTCTAGAAATTCATAGCCCTTTCTAAGAGCAGATACAGTTTGCAAAATCTCTGTCTGGAGCATAGGCAGTATTATGCCAAGCACAGCAAGCCCCTCAAACTGCACAAACATCTTTATCCCTCCTCGCTCCTGTCTTACCCTGATTTCAAATCTGCATCCTGCCTTGGGATCCTGGGGAGCCAATAGAAGATGCCGGGTGGTGTCCCGGGTGCTGGTGGTTGGATGGCAGGGGGAGCCCAGGGCTATGGGTAGTAACTGTCACGGTCTCTGTCGTGGCCAAACTCAAGAGGGGGCAGCGTCAAAGGAAGTGGGTCCCCCCTCCCCCTCCCCCTCCCCATTCTTCCTGCTCCCTCCCTGCTCTGCAGCACCCAGCATGTGGGGTTACATGGAGAAGAAAAGATGAGATGGAAAGCAGGAAGAAAGGCTGCAGGAACACAAAGGAGACGTGTTGTGGGCTCAACAGACAATGGCTTCGAGAAGAGCAGGGGAGAGCTGCACCTGTGGGTGCTCGGGGCCCGCAGAACCTGTTAGACCCAGGCAGGCCCAGACCCCTGCTCCAGGGATCCATGGCACATTGCTTGGCTGAAGAGCTCTAACAGCTAAAAAGAGCCAAGGCAGCCTGACCGGGAGGTTCAGTCTTACTGCGTCCATTGGCCTCTGCTTAATTCGGTTGCTCAGAAGCTGTTGCTGGAATTCTAATAATACAAGATGTGTAACGGGCTCAGATACTTTGGTTTAATCCAATTCGATCACCCTTAGTTGGACAGAAATTAAACACATTTTCTACAATTTTAAATTTTTTTATCAAGGGAAGACATTCTATCTTAATACCTTCACCACAATGTTTGCACTATCATCCCTTTCTAGGAAACCAAAACTTTTTAGAAACGTAGTCTTCATGTTTTTTCAGTTGCACAGTTCCAGACAACAGAACCAAATCCAATGTGCTGCTCAGAAGGTAGCTGGGCAGAAAACCACCTCCTGCTGCAGAAAGGCAGGAGTAGCAAAGGGTAGGTTTTCCTTCGTCAGTCTATTCAACGCCGTGACGTGGGAATGCCGCAGCCCACACAGGCAATTTAAAAGCAAACTGTCAAGCACTGTCGGTTTCTTTCTGTTATTTCCAAAGATGGAGAAGAAATTAAACATAAAAACTTGTTAACGCAAAGTTCAGATTACAAATTTAAGCACAAAATGTCAGTAAATGCAAATGCCAGTGAGCTCACTGTAACATTAACTTAAACTTTTTAAACACATTTCACATCCTGGGCACGTTGACTGTAGGTCTGACAGTCCTACAGTCAACCTAAAGGTTGATTAGAAACTTAAGATATTATGGGTGATAGGGATGAGTTCTTTTATTCTGAGTGCATTCATTTCTTACGGCTTTACACCTTTAAGTAGTAAGCACCTGGAAAGCAGGGATTTTCCTTCCATTCATCCTGTGTCGTGTCAAACATAACTTGTTGATGTAACAAAAATAAAGAACTCTAGGAAAATATACCCTTTACATCCCATTCCTGGGCAGATCGAAGAGCCAGAAGCAGTACAGTCTTGTATTCCGTCAGGGATCAGGTGCTGTTTGACTCACAGCGCGTTTGCCCATCTCACTCTGACAGCTGACGGCTCCACAATGTCTCTGCCTCTGCAGGCACTGAGTAGACTCTCCTGTATTGTACTTAAAAATATTTTCCAAAACTATGTTAGCTTCAGTTTGAGCTTCTCTTTTTTAGAAGTTATTTCTCATTTTGATTTTTTGGGGAGAAAAAAAATTAAAACACCAGTAATGATATTAGAAAAGTTATATATATATTTAGAAAAAACATGCCTGTAAGTACCATACCCTAGAAAATCACCCATTTTTCTGTCCTCATTTTTCTTTCCTTTCGTCATTAATATAAAGTGTAACTTTGCATGTTGATAAATAATAGTACAAATATATACACTTTATATTTATTTCAATAGCTGCACACACATCCATGTTTGATCTATCATTGTCTAACCGTTGAGATACCCTTGGACATTTTGAAAGTATTTTTAAAAATGACCCAGTGGACAAGCATTGCACTAGCACTTTGGGACTGATTTTCCTTTATGTCTTTTTTGTTATTTTTTGATTTAATATATCCCTTGAAAGCCCTCATAAGCTTGCAGAGTTTTCTTAGAATTATGTAGATAAATCAGAAGACAGTCACATTTCTATCACAGTTACAATTTATTAAAAGTTATCCATTTGACCAAAAGTTCTAAAACTTCATAAAAAGCACATGTAGAACTGTCATCATCTTTTCAAATAGACCTAGAATCGTCTTCAATTTTTATGATTCATAATAACTAAGCTACCAAAAAACTTCTGAAATATTTTTAGGTTAATGTTTTTTAAAAACCCTAAAATATATACTTATTACAAATTTGATTAAGAATTAATAAATTTTAAACCCTTAAAAATAGTAATTCTACTCTTTCTAGGTGATTTTCTAGGGTATGGTACTTACAGGCATATTTTTTCAAATTCTTTTCTAATATCATTACTGGTGTTTTACATTTGTTCTGCAAAAATTACATAAACAGGTAATTAGATAAAGTGAGAAATAAGTGAACTGAACATTTTTCAGTTATTTCACTTGCTAAATGCAAAAATGCTAAAAAAAAAAGATAGTATTTTTCACCTATCATATTAAAAACAATCTGATACTCAGTCAGTAGGCTTAAGAAAATATTATGGAGAAACTTGAGGAAAACTTTTAAGTTAGCTTGAGTGAACCAATGATTCATGTTCTAGTGATCTACCCAGATGGAGGAGATGATAGTAGATAGACAGAGAGATCGATGATAGATAGATAGAAAGATAGATAGATAGAAAGAAAGAAAATAGGTAATAGAGATATAGAGGTAGATATTCACCTCAAAATCATTGATAATGGAAAAAATTAAAATTGCAACATTTCAGAAATAATTCCATAAATCCATAAATGATACATGCATTTGTGTCAAAGATTATAAGACTGGGAAAAGATACTTATGATAGGTTTTAATGGTGTGGCAATGCTGGTTATATAATATTACTTGAAAAGAGCAGAGTATGAAAAAGATAATTTTACCTAGAAAAGACTAAAGGGAAAATTTTCAAATAGTGAAACATTTGTCAAAATATCTAATTATGGATTTTTTTCTGATTCTTTCCACTTTTATAGAGATGTTTTTCAATAATAAAGTCTTATTTTGATCACTCAGGAAAAGATAATTTATCAAGAGTATCATTCTAATATCTCTCCCCCCTTTAAAAAATGCAGTAGTGATTCTATTTATCTTTTACTGTCTGATTCTTGCACTGAAATGACCAAATGAGGATACTTTACACTATTTAACTGCAAAAGGTAACATACGTATGGAAAAGTACATAAACATGTTTCATTTTACAAGTAATTATAAACAACATCTATAAAGCCTTAAGCGAGGTAAAAATGTAGCGTTATTACCATCCCACTAACTAACGTGTAGGCTGGATCATACGTTATGTGTATTTTCAACTCTGTGCCAATCGCAAGACCTGATAACCATGTTCCCGTCTATGCTAAGTCTTCCCCAGGGCCTGAGTCTCAGGCATCCCTCCCCTTGGCTCTCCCAGCATGATACAGTTTGGGTCTGTGTCCCTACCCAAATCTCATCTCGAATTGTAATCTCTACGTGTCAAGGGAGCGGGGTGATTGGATCACGGGGGCAGTTTCCTCCATGCTGTTCTCATGATAGTGAGTGAGTTCTCAAAAGATCTGGTAGTTTTGTAAATGTTTGGAAGTTCCTCCTGTATACTTCTCTCTCCTCTCGCCTTGTGAAAAAGGTGCTTGCTTCCCCTTTGCCTTCCGCATGATTGTAAGTTTTCTGAGACCTCCCCAGCCATTGGAACTGTGAGTCAATTAAACCTCTTTCCTTTACAAATGACTCAGTCTCAGGCATTTCTTTATAGCAGTGTGAGAATGGATTCTTCTACAGCACTTGTCCTGGCTCCTCCTGAGACAGCACACATCACCCCAGGGCCAGGCCTGCATGCACATCTCCCCGTTAAACATGAGGTCAAGCACACTTTGAAAACCTTAATTATAATACCTTGACCCTCCCTATATGTACATGTTTCTCTCCTTACCTTCATAAATGGGCTTCTCAAAAGAGGCATCAGTAAGGTATTTAACTCTCCATTTTCCTCACCTTGATGGTTTTTAAACTTTTTGGTTTCAGAGTTCCTTTGCTCTCTGGACAATTACTGAGCTATCCAAAGGGCTTATGTTTATGCAGGTTTTAACCATCGATAGTTACCATATTAGAAATTCAAACTGATAAAAATGTTTACTATTTACTAACTCATTGAAAAATAACAGTGATGAATGTAGTACATACTATCATAAGTATAATTTTTATAAAACTATTTTTCAACAACTAAGAATAAATAGAAGAGTGGCCTTGTTTTACATATTTGCCAATCTCTTTAATCTCTGGCTTAATAAGAGAAACATATTGGCGTCTGCTTTCAAAACCTTCTTTTGGCTGAAGTAGATACAGAAAATGCAGCCTTGCGTAGATACAGAGCTGGAAAGGGAGTATTTTAACATCTTCCGAGATTACTGTGTATGGTGTTTCCTGAAAACACACTAAAACTCAGTAAAGTGTTAATTTCTTAAGATGAGTTGGAATCAGACACAGCAATGAACTTTTCATACTTGGAAAAAACAGTCTGTCACACACATGCAATGAATCTTCTATTGTGATTTTGTGATACCTTCCAAATGTTGACCGGTTCAATGTGCAACATGAAAACATTGCATTAATTAATATCACTGCCAGTCTCATCAGATAAACATGTAAGTGATGTAAGTGTTGGGGTGCTGTTGAACTGTGTCATGCACACTTGCGAAGGAACAAGAGTAGAAAATAATACAACTAATGTCGCAATAGGCCTTTGAAGATGGTTTTGGCCTCATGGACCCCTGAAAGGTCTCAAAGTCTCCCAGACATCCTTGAACCATACTCAGAGAATGATTTATCCAATCAATAATTCCGGAGAAACAATGTTTATTAATTCCTGAAGAACCTCCATGACTAGGTCCCAGGCATGCTTCTGTTATCAACTGAGGGAATTCCTTCCATGTTGAAACAACCTCTTCTCTTAGCTTCTGTTCCAAAGGCTCTCCAGAATTCCTCTTATCCTTCTAGAAAATCCTGTTTTCTGATGTACAAGTTTACGTCTTCCTTTCTCAAACATTGAATTCTGAGGTTCTTCAGACCACCACTCAGCTCCTCTCTACTCACTCTGTGCTGTCCCCTAGGAGAAAATCTGATTTTAATTCCTGCCCAAGCAAAAAGGAAGATCTCACTCACTTTCCTCACAGGCTTCTCCCAGCTCTAGGTTTGGCTAAACTCCATCTGTGATGTAGTTGTGTGCACGTCTTAAAGTGTGAGATCCCCTCCTCAGCTCCCAAACTTGGTCACTTTTACCTTCGTTATCAGCTGCATCACCTCATCCTGTCGCCTGTCTCCAAGCCATTCTTGAAGTCTGCTCATTCACTCCTCTCTCAGGTCCTCGCTAGTCGGAGCCCCTCTCTTCCAGCTTCTGAGTGGTCTTCTCAGTGGACTCCTCAAGTTAGCTCTTCCTCCACCCATCATGTCCATGATTGGCTAGCACAGGTGACTCTTTCAAGAGCATGAACTGGTTTCCATCCCTTGCGCCACATGCTGGCTTCAGCTGAGCGTGATATCCTGACATCCACAAAGGACAGGATTCTTCACAAGGTCTCCAGGCTCCCCACAGCTCAGCCCGGCAGCCTCTCCAACTCCTGTTCATGCCACGACACCCCAGGTGTCTCTGCTGTCCTTCAGTTTCTGGGACATGTGTGCACCCTGCCTTGGATGGTCTTTCTCCAAATCTTTGCTCAATTGTGACTTTATCATGGAGGTCACACCCATGGGCCCTGAAAGATCACATCCTCCGATTCTTTGCTCCTTGGTCACACAGAGATTCACAGTTAGTTTATTTACATGATTCTTTTTTTGTTTTGAGACGGAGTCTGGCTCTGTCACCCAGGCTGGAGTGCAGTGGCGCGATCTCGGCTCACTGCAAGCTCCGCCTCCCGGGTTCACGCCATTCCCCTGCCTCAGCCTCCTGAGTAGCTGGGACCACAGGCACCCGCCACCTCGCCCGGCTAGTTTTTTTGTACTTTTAGTAGAGACGGGGGTTTCATCATGTTAGTCTGGATGGTCTTGATCTCCTGACCTCGTGATCCGCCTGCCTTGGCCTCCCAAAGTACTAGGGTTACAGGCATGAGTCACCGTGCCCAGCCTAGACTCCTGAAGTCAGTTTTGAAAACCCCTGCAAGATTGCACTTCACAGAGATTTAGTGAGACCTCCCCATATATGGCTCCTGCATGCTCAGATATCTCCCCATTGCCTTGAAAATTAACACGGAGACATCCATCAGGAGTCAGGATGCCGCACACACTGGGCTAAGCCTCGCAGTCACCCAGGAGGCCCGTGCTCTGCCACCCACGGATCTGCTCAGTCCTCCCTGGAGACACTCCACGCTTGCCAACTCACACCTGACGACCACTGCGAAAAGGCAATGAGGACTAGGAATCCCATTCGGCGGGGCCCTCACACGCAGGAATCCCTTGCTCACGGAATCTCGTGCTGAGATGTGCCGGAGTCGCCCTGAGCCTCAGCTCTCAAGGTTCCAGAGTAGGCTGTTCACCAAGAGCCCCACACAGCAGGAGTGGTGTGCACGTCATGATCACACAATCACGGGTATCCATGTGCACACCTGTGCGCCTGTCACCCACAACCCTTCCATGTGTCTCTGCGTGCCTGTCTGGGGAAGAGCAGTGGGCTGGTTTCAAGAGTAGCAGAATTTGATAACTTGTGTATCAGTGCCTTACCTGATGGTGTCTCCACGTGGAATAAAATAAAATGGAGTTGTACAAGGGGAATGAGAAAGGAACAAATCAGGCTCCCTGGGGAAGCAGCAGGCTACCTGTGGTATAAATACAGAGCCCCACCAGGTACACAAACACCACAGCAGCCCCTACCATTTTGGGAAGACTGGCTTTATTCATTTTCTGTCAGCCCAGACTCCGAGAGGCCGTGAAGTATAATTATGGGTGACTGAGGTGCCCACAGACAGGAGTGGGTCTGTAGGGACGCTGCAGGGCCCCGGTGAGTGGCAGTGCATTGGTTGTGAGTGGCGCTCAATCACCAAGGCTGCGCTTATGAGAGATCAATGAACAGGAACTCATTACATCCCGACCAAAACCAGCCACAGGACCGGGAAGCCCAGGTAGGAGAATGCGGGTTAAATTGTATATTGTTTTTACTGTTGTTTCATTTCACAAAACTGCAAAAGTCCAGGCAACATTTTGTCAGTAAAAAACAATAAAGAATATGAAAAGCCCATCTTCACAGAACATTGGACATTGCAAAACAACCTACAGCTATTATCGGATATATCAAAACTGACACGTAAAACTTTGGCTGTTGATTGGACCATATCTCATGGGGACAGCGCCCGCTCGTCCTCATCCCCTCTTGGATGGCGCTGCGTATCCAGAGGACCATGGGCAGAGAGCTGATGAGTTTAATTGAATTGGGGGTATTTGGATGATTGAAAAAATTGGTGACATTGCAAAGCTGGTCAGTAGACATTCAGGAGCGGAGAGAGCTGGAGGAATCGCCTGGATGAGAAGGGACATTCATTCTGTTCACATATCTTTTATAAAACCAGCACTGCTTTGTGGATCCATTGTGAATGGACTATTTGTTGCTGTTTACATTTTTTTAAAACTAAATAAACTGATGCACACATTCACTCTGAGGTCATCAAAAAGGAAATTGTTCACAAAAAGAAAAAAAAATGATTCCTGTATTTTGTATCTCGTATTTCATTTCTACCCATGGGATACGAGTTCTACGTGTTTTCATACAATTTTCCATCTTTTTAATAATGCACCAGCAGCTCTGTGAGTGTGTGTGTGTGAGAGTGTGTGTGCGTGTAAACTATAGACAAATTACATCATGAGGAAATAATTAGAAACATTGCTTTTTCCTGTGCTGCCTGGAGGAGGAGAAAAACAAACGCACAAAAAGCCAGACAGGGATCAGATCCTGAACTACAGATGTGCAAAGAGGCCGGTTATGCAGAGCCGACACCCTGCAATTCCCCCTGGCACACCTAACTCATATCAGGTTGGGCTCATCATTGTATTATATGGCTGCGCATCTGCTTCCTGGGTTTCTGAGAGACTGTGTTTAAAACATAAAGGTTTGGTATAAAGGGAAATAATTAACATGTTTCTTGGCACCTAGCCCGCTGGGACAGAACACCGCACCACCTGAACATGACAGCCTCTCTTAATATCTCACATTCTCCAGAGCAATTTCCAGAGTAATACAGAAGAATAATTGTAATAATATGCCCTCCCCCAAAGATGGCCACATTACAGACACATCAAATAGCTACGTGATTTCACAGGTGTGGACAGTGGGCATTCAGGCACCTTAGTCAACGTGCCGGAGGTCAGTTCCGGAGCCTGCTTGACTGGGTGTGAGTTTACTTTAGAAAATGTATCCTATCTCATGGATAAGACATTTACATTTTTCAACTAACTCTGAAAGCCCAAAAGATTTTCATATGGAAACACACACCTATGCATACTTCAGATACTTTCACGAAAAGACCATGCCCTGAAATTTATTACCACTTCAACGAGCATTTACTGTTTCCTCCGGTCTCAATGGAGAAAAAGTTTCTAGATTTATCAGGTATCCTTTAATTTTTCATTTCCTTTGATTACACAAAGAAACTCATTCTCACGGGATTTATGACTTCTCAGAACAGAGTAGGAACAGCAGAAAGGAAGGTTAGCTGCTGGGCTGTTCATTTTTTCTTTTCTTTCCCACTGTTATGATTCTTTTAACATGTGAGTAATACAGAATATGTATTTATGCAATCTTTCCCTCTGACATTATTATGACATATTTTGGATTTGATGCGTTTTTTTCTGGTTTTGCTTTTAAATGTATAAAACATGTTTATGGCCAGGCATGGTGGCTCACGCCTATAATCTCAGCACTTTGGGAGGCCAAGGTGGGAGGACTGCTTGAGCTTAGGAGTTCAAGGCAAGCCTGGGCAACATGGCAAAACCTCCTCTCTATAAAGATACAAAAATTAACCGGGCATGGTTGTGGGTGCCTGTAATCCCAGCTACTTAGGAGGCTGAGGTCGGAGGATGGCTTGAGCCCAGGAGATTGAGGCTGCAGTGAGCTTGATCACACCACTGCACACCTGCCTGGATGACAGAGTGAGACCCTGTCTCAAAACAGTATCTACAACAACAAAAATAAAACAACAACAAAAGAATACCTTTTTATTTTGTTTTAAATTTAGGGAAACTCAAGAAGATATTTAGGGGGTAATTGCTCATTCAACAGACGCCCTATTCAACCATCTCTGAAGAATGGTGCGTGGCAGCGACCATGCCCTCAGGAGGCCGCAGTCGGTTCACCAGCAGAGCACATGTGGAGAAAGTTGGAGGCTGGAAAGCGCCCTTGCCCTCCGCACTGCACCATGGTGAGTTTCTATTTTTCTCCCGTGGACGCCGTGGAATCTGCCTCTGCTTTATTTCTACTTGTGGTTTGCACGGTTAGCTCAATTCTGGTGCATTTCAGTATTTCCATTGCAATTAGTGTTGCTGCTTTCACTGTGCAAAGGTGGGAGAGTGACAGGGAGCTCAAACTCCTCCAGGAGAACAGCCGGCCAGCAGAAAGTGATTGAATGATCTCATTTCAGGCTTTTTGTTAGACAACAGGCAGCACTCTATGAAGATTGATACAGAAGTGCTGGGCTTGGCTGGCTGGATCATCAAATGGATTGATATTACACTCCAGCAGCAGATGAAGACAAAGTTAACTGTTATCATACTCAATACAGGGGCTTGTCAGGGGCGGAAAATCACCCCGTGTCACTGATTATGGGAGCGTTTCATGACTGTCATGCGAATTTAGTGGCCAGATGTCATGGCCAGGCTGCTGGGCCAAAAACTCTTTATTTATAAGAAAAGTAAAGAATGCCTGCATGTGCAGCCCACGGAGTCCCAAATCAAGGCGGCCCTGGTGCTCCTGTGACCCCAGATAAAAGCGCAGAATGCCAGGTGACTGATTCGCAGAAAGCAGAAAGGTGTAAAAACGTCTGCATCTCGGCTCCTGGAAGACGTCTAACTGGATTCCACTGGCAACGATTTCTGTGTGTTCCCTTCTCTGATGCACATTTCAGGGATAAGAAAGATGTCATGCGGTGAGCTTGATAATTTTGGGGGCGGTAGGAATAACACTGACCACTTACTAGGTGTATCTTGCTCACTTCTCTCATGGGTGCACACACACATCCCACCAGCAGAGAGGACATTGTTCCTGTGCTGTGAAGGGAATGGAGACCAGCAGAGACTAAAGAGGCTTGACCTGAGTCACACTCGGTGCCTATGATATTAGCAGGGCATGACGGGGGGTTCCCACATCCCAGGTGTCATCCCTGCCCCCCTGCTCACACCCACCCGACCCTCCGTGCCCCATTTGCGAGGAGAGCAGGCAGGGCATGAGACATGTCACTGCATGAAATCACAGGACGGGATGGTTCTGGACAATGCAGATGTGACGTGCCGTCTGTGTCTCCTAGATGCTATCAAACCACAATGGCAAGTGTAGGCACATGACTTTTCTTTCCAAGTACATCTGGTAAGGGAAAGCAGCCCCTTGCTGGGAACCACTGGGATCAAGTCCCACCAGGCCCAGCATTCTTTGCTGCATCCCCAACACACGAAACAGACCTGGGCATGCGGTGGAGGTCCACACTTGCTGAGTAAATCATTATTTCCCAACGACAAAATCTAGAAGGTGGCTGGGGGTCAGTGAGGAGAAGCAAGGCAGGAACCCAGTTCATGCAGAGCCTCAGACACCAGAGAGGGCCCAGGTATTACTCCAGGTTCAGAGGAAGCTGATGGAACATTTCCAGTGCGCGAGCTTCATTATCTGATTTGTTTAAAAATAAAAACATTGCGGTGGAATGTGACGCGATGGGGAACGCAGATCACAGGGACCAAAAGCAAAGCAGAGGCAGCTGTGAGCAGGGGCACAGCTCCTCAGGAAGGGAAGGTAACTAGAGGAGAGGGAATGACCAGGAGAGAAAGAAGCTGTAGAGGAAATGTTTTTGTCAGATTTGTATCAGCTCAGTTCTATAGCACAAGTCTGGGGCAAGTGGAGAGAGGGGCACAGGGAGGGCAGCTGTGCTTGAACCCGGGGTTTGAAGTGGAACCAGCTGGGCCTGCGAGGGATGGAACCTGGGACCAGGAATGAGAGGAAGTCCTGCGCTAAGCGGCTGCAGGGATGAGGATGTTGGTGGCCACTGTGGACAGTATCAGGGTAAGAAGAGGGATGTGTGTGGCTCTAGGATCAAAAGTCAAGAGTTCTAGCTTAAGGGGACTCAACCTGAGATGCCTGTGAAGCTGTCAGGTGAACTTCAGCTCAGAAAGCAGTGGCTGTGTGCGTGTGGGAGTCATTCCCAACTGGGTGCCGTTACAGCTGGGTAGAGACGTGCAGGGACAGACTTGAAGGTGGCTCAGATCCACCAGAAAGAAAACCAAGATGAGAGGCTGGAGGGTGTTTTGTCGCTCTCCAGACTCTGTGGCCCTGACTAAAGCCCCGTGAAGGGGAAGAAGGAATGGAGCGGGAGAGGACATTGCAGTGGGTCCTGCTGACCCGCTTACACAGACTTCCTCTCCATCTGCATGTGTCTGCCTGCTGTTTCCCTGAAGAACCCTGAAAGCCCCTCTTTTTCCTTTAATCATAAAACTCTTCTTGAGAAAGCAGTGCACCCTTGCTGTATCCACATGTCAATCATCTATCACCGCCTGGCATTGTGTCCTCTTCCTACCAGATCCCACCCGATCTCTGTGATGGCCCCAGTATGTTGCCTTTTGTTCTGATGACATTCAAAATATCAGCAGGAGCCTGCTGGGAGATGCCATCATTTGTGAAAGGAAGGTTGACCATGGAGTAAAATAAAACCAAACTATTTTTGCATCCTGGATCTGCAGTTCTCTAGTTTCTTGATAATGCACAATTTATTTTCTTTGTCTGCATAAATAAACATGATCTTCTTCACCTGTCAGGGAATTATTCCAGTTCTTCTCTCACACACAGAGCAGGGTATATGGAGAATGCTGGCACCCTCAGTTTTTTGGGCCCTTTCTCTTTCTGGATACGTAAGAACATTTGACTCCCCTGCCCTGAGAATGAGGACGGTCCTGGAACTTGACTTGGCCACTGAAATGTGGGCAGAAATGATGTATGATGTTTGCAGGAAGACACATTTACAAGTCAGCCCAGGTCCTGCATGGCACTGGCCCTTTGGGAAAGGACAGCACAGGCTGAGATGAGGGCTCCTGACCAAAGGAGCCTGGATCCTGAGCCCCCCACAGAGGGCGACTGACCTGGAAAATCATCTTGATCTGCAGTGGACTTTGCATGAGTAAAAAATAAACTTTGATTGCTAAGCAAATGTGATTTAGGTAATTGTTTAAATTGTGGAATGACCTAGTTTATCCTAGAAATTCATGGGATTAAAGGAGGTGGGGTAATGGAGAGCACTTAAATTATGAACTTCTGCCAGTATAACATGCTTGTTAGCTATCACAGCAATAAGTCTTTAAATGTAAGTACCTGGTTAATGGGTGGAAATAGCCGCCTAAACACTCAGTGCTGTTAGCATAGAGGAAGGGACTATCATTTTTGTGTGTGTGATTAGCTTTTCGTTTATCTTTTCTTTCAACCCAAACTAGCCAGGTTAACACAGGGATTCCTGAGGAAGAGAGGGCAGAAGGCCATTTGCCTGTGTTTGTTCACCATATCCTCAGACCTGCATTCATTCAGGTTAGGCAGTTTTCTCACCAGGATATCAGGAAGGGATGCTTTGTTCTGACAGGGACACTCAGCAAAGGTGGGGTCTGCAGGCCTCGATGTGGGGTGCTGCTCCCCTCTGAATGTCCCTCAACCTGCTGAGGTGTCCACACCCCACACAGGAGTTCTGCTATGACCACCTGGCATGACCCCCATCCTTCTTGGGCACTGAGCCTCTGCCCAGCCACCATGGCCCCCAGGCTCCACCCCACCCACCTTGGCTCCATCTAGTGGATTTTGGAGTGAGAAGCTCAGGAAGGGAAGGTAACCAGAGGAGAGGGAATGACCAGGAGAGAAAGAAGCTGTAGAGGAAATGTTTTCGTCAGGTTTTTATCAGCTCAGTTCTATAGCACAAGTTATTTTAAGTTGATCAGGATGTGGATATATGTGTATATATATATATATATACACACACAGAGAGACACACACAATATACACATGCACTTGTATAATATGACACTACATATTTGTATGCTCTTTTTAATACAAAAGGACAATTATTTAGCATGTGCTATTTGTAGACAAAGTCTATGGAAGTGTGGTTTCTGAAGGAGCATTGTTAGTACTGAGATGGAACACAGCATGAAGTGTGTTATGGTCTCTGATTCTGTTGGCTTCTCTCTGGACCTTGACTCCAGTGGTCTTATTGACAATGCAAGATTTTTTACATTTGAAGTATGGCTTAGACATCTATATTCAGATATTAAGATTCTCTTTAAAAATCAAATCCAAGACACATTAATTAGTGATGGTATGTTTGAATGGGAGAGAGAATGTACTTGAAAAAATAACCTTTATATCTCTAAACAAATGTCATGGGACAAATGAGTATCTACAGAATGTCCCGAAGCACCCTTTGGTCACCACGTTACACACAGACCCCTGCACTTGGCCACTTTCAGACAGTTACTGATCTTTCATATTTTGCTGGTATTTTGGTGTTTTAAAATTAATGATTGTGCTCACCCTAGCAGCCACTGTTTACCTGACAGGGAACTGACTATCTTCAGCCAGGAGGAACCACTTCTGGCCAAATCCCTGCCAAAGAAAACCCATTCACCCCTGGGGCTTGGGCAGGCCAAGACAGGGCCTGCTTGATTCTAGGGGGAGAAAAAACCACTTCCACCATTTGACAGTAAAGACACAACCAAGCAAATTGTGTTCAGCCCTGCAGAATGCTGACAGTTTGATAAAGAGGACAAAGTATATACTTTGTTCACAATCAGTTATCTCTGAAAACTGAAATCCAAATACTAGAAGACAATTATAACTTCTTTCCAAAGTGAATATAAACTTGTAGCCACCAGTTACAATACCTAATGGGACTAAGCTCCCTGACCCAGCATTTCAGCAAAAAGAGCAATGTACTTTTAAAGTCAAAATGGCATAATTATTATAAAATACACTTTTGACATGGAAGGAAAATTAAAAACAGATTCCTAAATAATTATAAAATAATTTTCTGACTCTGGCACATTTTTGACAAAGAAGCGTCCACACAGCTGGTTGGGAGGTGCTGGCCTTTTCCCTGTGCTTGGTGTAAATGTGGCTGTCAGCATTTTCATTTAACATTTTTAACGTGATTTTAAATTTCAAAAGACACAGTCCTTGGGACTTAAAATGTGATTTTACTTCATAAAATATTTCTTAAAATATGACTGCTTTTGAAAAGTGGAAAAGTTCCCCACATCCCTTTAATTTTTAGCAGTGTTTTCATTACACAATTTATTCTTTTCGTGGAAATTCAGTTGTTCGCATTCATCAATCTTTGCCAAAATACTGCTTTTGTCCTGTGTCATTGCAATGCTCTTCTGGCCTGAAAGTATGGCTTGCTTTAGGAATACAAAAAGTCTCACGTGACAAAAATACTGATAAACACTGCTTCAAATATCTTCTAAAATTAGGTTTGTGTTCATACAGCCCACACTGTGTCATAAATATTTACAGACGGATTTGGTCATGAGAACCAATGAGGTCTGTTCTTCGAAGCAACACAGGTTGGCCTCATTTTAAACCAAGGTGGCGTTTCTCTGTGGCTCCACAGCACAGGGAACCCTGCCTGGGGCCCCGCTCATGACCTGACCTCTGGGCCTTCCTGACAGCACTGAAGAGATTCGTCAGAGAAGACCTCCGTGCTTCGCCTCCATCCTGCCCAACACAGAGGGCGCGTCTCTGGAGCCACACAGACCCAGCAAACATTCCTGTCCTGCGAGGAGCTGACACACGAAAGTCCCCCTGGGGTCCAGAGGTGGAAGGTTCAGGAAAGGGGAGTCAGTGGCGCTGCACGTGGCCCGCACGTGGCTTCCCGTCTGTCAAGGCTGCTGGGGCGTTTTGGATGAACGCAGCTGTGGAGTGAAAAGCAGAACGCAGGGAGCACCCCAGGCTCTCAGGGCTCATTCACCCCCACCAGAGAGAAGCCCCCACCCAGAAACAGCCGCCGCCCTGCTCAGCTTCACACCGTCGTTTCCTTAGGAAGGCTTCTGTCTCAGGGGTCTCCTGAGAGCCCGCATTTCATGAATTGTTTAAACTTGGCACATAACCCAATACAATATTTGTAAATGAATCGTGCTGAGAGGAATAAAAATAGCGCCTCACACGCCTGCGGGAGAAACAGCATCCTGTGAGGGGATCAGGAGGCCCTGGGCCGCGTGGTTTGTGCTTCCTCCCAGCCCCACGTTCCTACTCCACCTTGGTTCCTACTCCACCTTGTTCTGCACAGCTGACCACACTTTCATTCACAAGGCATTCAAGGCAGGGGAGCCACCTGCTATTGTTACTAAATCAGGGCATAGAAGCAACGCAACGTCCAAAATGCATGCTGGCTGTTAGTACTTTTCAAAGTAGACAATATGAAATTAAATTAAAGATGGAAAGTAACACTTACTGTAAAGCTCTTATGTGCCAAGGCCCTCCCTGAATAGCAACAGGAAAGCGTGGTGCTGGTTCAGACATGGACCGTGGCCTTCACTGTGCCCGCGAGGGTGTGGACGGCCTCTCCGAGCCTCAGGCCCAAACCTCCGGGTACAGAGTGGGTCTCCTAGGAGCCACCTGGGGCTTCCTTCCTTTCCCCCTCTTCCCACTGTTGACACTCACAGACCCTGCAGGATAAATATTGTTAGTCTCACTGGAAACATGAATCCTGAAGATTTCAAAGGGAAATAAATCTCACCGACATGAACTGACTGGTGCATTCCCAGGTAGTGTCATTATTGGGATGACCACTGTGACTTTGAGATCAGTGACCACCATACTAGAAATTGCAGTGGCAAAGACACACTTCAGTTGCAGTGTCCACTCCAGTGCCTGTGGCTACTGAGATAACATGGGATAGCTACCACAGAGCCAGCAACCCACGTCCAAACCGACAGAGCCTTAGGAAAGCCACTTGTGTTAATACGCAAACTACCAGGCAAAGACGGCAGCACTCACTTGATGGTGCTGCCAGATTGAAAGACGCTTCCCAAACTAGTTGTGATGAATATATTTGGGTGTTGGGGGACGTTAGGAATCTCAAGACTCACAAAGGTGCCCAATAAGGAAAATTAATTCATAAGCTGACAATCAGTGAACACCTATTATATCCCAGCTGCATACTGAGAAATGAGAATTCCTAGATAGAAATGAAAGAAGAGAAGTTGTAAGAAGCTGCCATTGCTTCATGCAAAACAAATCTGAAGTGTGATCAATCATGTTCTGGTAGGAACAGAGATGAGAATAGCTATAACTGACTGTGCCTCATAATAATTTTGTATCATTTTATGTGAAAAATAGAATTTTCCTCCTTGGGCTGGCCACCACCTGGGTGTCCCGTGGTCAGGTGGCTCCCCCATTGGACTTATTCAAGCTCATGGATGTGGTTTCAGTGAAGCCTTGGGAATGGACTTGGGTAATTTGTGACCCCACTGCGGACTGACTGCCTCAGCAGAGCACGGATACTAACAAAATGGGTAAAAGCCAACCTTTGGTTTAGGTTAATGTTACTGATTCCATAATGGGAGACAAATGCAATTCTTTAGAATCAAAGGGGCGTGAAGTGGCAGGGCTTCCCAGAGCAATACAGTGCTAAATTCTGAGCTTATGTCCCTAAAAGGTATTAGGTTTGATCAGACCAGGAGGGGAAATTAACTAGAAGTGATGCCAAAGAAGAGGAAAACATTTCTGAGCCTGAGAAAAACAGAACTTTTATTGATCTAACTGGACTGTGGGCGGTAGAGCTCAAGGCCCTCTCAGACATTTGCAGTTTACACAGAAGTCCTGAAGGAAGCGGGGCCACAACACTGAAGGGAGAATTGACGTCTGAGGTAACTCAGCCCACCACTCCCACTTTCTGATACCCAGGATCCTGGGTCTGATTATCTAACTTAGTGTGGCCAAGAGAATAGATGCATAAATCAATATGTGAATATCTATGGCAAAACAGAAACTTGAATTCTCTCAGGAACTCAGGTGCTGTGGGTTGAACTGTGTCCCCGAAAAGGAGGTGTTGAGGTCTTAAACCACTCTGGGGAATGTGATCCTATTTGGAAATAGAGTTTTGGCAGATGTGATCAGGTTGAGATAAAATCATGCTGAATTAGGGTGGCCCTAAAGGTCATGACAGGTGTCCTTATAAGAAGATGGGAATTTGGACAGAATCGTGATGGGAGAAGGGCACGTGAAGATGGAGACAGCAGTGGGAATGTGGAGTCTGCAAGCCACGGGAGGCCAAGGACACACCGCCACTGATTGGAGGAGATGAGGGCCCTCCCGGGGAACCTGCAGAGGGAGTGCGGTCTTGACTGCAGACTCCTGGCCTCCAGATGATTATGAGAAAATAAATTCCTGTTGGTGAAGGTCACCCGGTTGGTGGCGATGTGTCACGGAAGCCCTAGCAAGTGGCCATCAGGTGAACAGGTGATTCGATTTCCTTGGAAGATGCTTGATTGTTTTTGTCTGCCTCATTTTAAGAAACGAACATGCCCATTTCACAGAAGTGGAATAGATGACAGCATTTTGCCTTCGTCTCCAACACCTGTTTCCATTCAATGTCATTCCTGCAGAGATTTCACAATGATGAGAATGTCATGAATGGAAACCACACGGTCTTTTCTGCTCATGGGCTCCTCTCCTCAAATGATATGGACATAAAACCTCTTTGGGCTCCAGGGCAGCAGGAGGAGAGGATGTGGCAATGTTTATACTTCCACAGGCTCAACTGTTGACTGAGGGTCCTCGACCTTCCCTCCATGCTGCTCTTGGTGAAATCCAGCACCAAGGGAGGACCCTGAAGTATATGCGTGTTGGTAGCGTTCCCACTAAAACCAGGAAAAATAAACAAGGAGACGAAGAAGATGCAGCCTGGGGCAAGGGAGCTCACTTGGAGAATATTTTTCATTGAAGCCAAGGGAGCATCCCTCTCCCTTTCGGAGGCCTGTCGAGGCCGATTGACTTGACGATGATTTGCTGCTCAGCGATGGCTCCCTCGCTCCCAAGCGTGAGTGATGGCTGGGGACGGCTGTCAGAGAGCAGCAGCTCGCCCGCCCAGGCCCTTAAAGTAAAAATGAAAAAAAGGAACTGTTTTTAAAATAATGGGGCTCCCTGGGAAAAATATGCTTCATGATCTGCTTTGTGGGAAGTATTTATTTCTCTCTGTTTGTGAAAGGGGTTTATCATGCCCAGTGCATTTCTCCACACTAAAACAAAAACCTCAAAATCCATACAGAGAAAAAAACCTCCGCTGAAATACAGGCACTGTATATATATCACATGTACAGAGGGAGAAAAGGATGTGAGAGTCTATCTGTCAACCCTTCCCCAGGTCCATCTGTCCACCTCTGTCTGTGTCCATGTGAAGCTGAAACCAACTGCAGGTGCGAGTGTCCACAGGCATTGCAGACCTAAGCCTTAAACAGACTCTCTCCGCTGGGCCTGACTCTGATGTCCACAGAGAACACCATGAACAGCGCTGGTGTACTGTCCTGCTCCCTCATCTTTTTGCAAGGGCGCAGGAGGAAAGTCACAGGGCAGGAGGGCTGGTGAGGCCTGGAGGCTGGGGCCCAGCTTCACCCACCTGGGGACCTCAAGGAAACTTTTCCTGTGATGGGTGTGAGAGGGGGGAGGGATCCATGTCTGCTAATTGCCTGTTAGACCAGGCATGGAGAAGGGTTGCTGCTTTCTCTTCTAAACATGAAGCATCTGAGGCTCATAGAGGTTAGGGATGCCTGAGGTCACCCGATACTCTCTGGAACTTGGGGAGCAGATGAGCAGCCTCGGTGTGCAGGACACCAGGTGTGGGACGGAACGTGGGAGCTCACAGGCCACCCCCAGGACATGGGGGCACAGGTGTGGAGTAAGGCAGGTTTGGGAGTGAATTAAACAACACATACATTGTAAAACGCATAAATCTTTTATTATGGATTCACTTTAATTTTTTAAATGAAAGTAAATCTGCGTGTTGTTTTAAGTTGGAAGTTACTTTTGATTGCTTCTGCAAAATCCAGATCTTTTAGACAAATCAAAAATATAAAATATGACTTTCTTTTTTGGTGCCAGTTGAAATTCATTTTCTCTGTCTCTCTCTCTCCTCACATCCAGTCCCCGGTTCCCTAACACACACATTCATGCACACATGTGCACATGCACACACACACACACACACACATCTAGTTTTTTAAAAAAGAAATCAGTTGTCATCAGCCACATGAATTCAATAAGGAGACGTAAAACTGACAGCTCTTATTATCACCCAAGGCAAAATGAGGCAGACCTACATTTGAAGATCTGCTTAAGTTAACATATCAAATATTAGTGTCAAATGGAAATAAGGGCAGATAATTTTAGAGAGTTGTTATTACATGACATTCAAAATCATATGCTATGTTCTGCAACATTCAAAGAAAGATAAAAATGAAAAATGAAGTTAATGAAAAGTTATTGCCTTACTGAAGATTGCAGAATCAGGCACTTTACATTAAAATAAAATCTTTTTAGAACACTAAAGCTTACAGAAAATAATAATTTAAGAGTGAATCGCCCTAATGGAATACTCTCAATCTCATGTCCACAAATAGTCTTCCCAGCTGAATCTGAACGCCCTATTTTTATCATCACACATGATTTATAAATAGGACTTTTTGGAAACACTGTCAGGCGGCCACAGAAGAAGGTGAGTGCTGCCTGCACACTGGGCTCTTTATTTACATGTCTCTGCTGGAGCAAGAGAGGTGTTTGCTTTGAGACCCACAAGCTTGTTCGCCATCGTCGTCCACACCTTGCGTGATTGATCCAGGCTGGCTGCTCCAACGTGCAGTGCTTTTATGCGTGACGCTGTGTCAGTACGAAACACAGCTTTCTGTTTCCTCTTTGTATAACTGGGATTTTTACCATGGTGATTGCCAGTTTGCTGGTTTTCTGAGTGTTACCGCACTGGTGTGCGTAAAGATGAACTAGGTAACTCAGATCTCTGGGATATAGTTCATCTTTCCTCGAAGCTTGAATGTCGAGTCTCCAGTGTGGTGTGCCAGGTGCTGCCTGAGCACTCACGAAATACGGTGCACATCCACAACTGTCTTTCTAGAGCGTTCTATCTTGGATGCTCCATGGCCTCTTAATTGGTGTCTCTGTCAGTCTTGACATTGGTATCTAGCTTCGGGCGATGAAGACCCTTTCATCTCAAACCCTTAATTTTCAAAGGCAATTTCCTTGCTGACAATGCGTTCAGGATTCAGCCTCTCTGTGGAGTCAGGTTCAGCCCTCACCCAACTCCTCTTCCTCAGAATGATGGTTAGATAATTCCGGCCTCACTCCAACCTTCTGTCCACTCAACACTTCCCCTGTAGCATCAGTTTTCTAATATCCACTGTCTCAATTCTCACCATTTTAGAACAGAAAAACAAGGTTGTGTTTTACTGCTCTCATTCGGATGGACTGAGTCCCTTCCTGTACTGCCACGGTTATGAGGAGAGGTGAGCCCAGTCCCCATGATGGCGGGCAATGTCTTGCCGAGCCCGGGGGCCCCACACTTGCTGAGCTGCAGCTCTTCTGAAGCCTCCAGTCACAGTCACAGAATCCCACTGCATCCTCTGATGCCAGAGGCCCTGGGCTCAGCTGTCCCCTAATGGCAGGAGATTCCAGTTGTAGCCACCACTCGGGCCTCACATGGTGGTCACTGTCCTCCTTAGCCGCTCTGTACCAGACACCCCAGACCCCGTTCCCAGCATCCCAGAGCACAGATGTCACCGAGGCCGGGGGTACCTGGTGAAAGGCCCACAGGGAGAACCTAGCAGGATGCAGCAGGCACCGGTTCTGAGCATATTCCCCGCCTCTCCGGGAGCCTCTGCCCACCGTGGGGCAGGTGTCACCCTCTCTGCCCAGCCCCAGCCTGCTGACAGAAAGCCTTGGCAAAGGACTGTGAGGGCCAGGACGAGACAGCACATTGGCCTGAGACTATCCCGGGTCTCAAAGTCCAGATCACACACTTTTCAACAAGCCTCATGTGGAGGCTCCACCGCAGCCCACGCAGGGGCGTCCTCACGCTGGTCCCTGGGTCCCTCGCACCCACGATCACTTTCTTCCACGGAGATCCTGCCTGGTCCCTCAGGGCAGCCTCGAAGCACCCATGGTTCCTCCCTCCCCACCCACCTCGCACCACCCCCTGCCCAGTTCTCCTTGAAAGGTCATGGATGGTGAGGATGATTCTCATGAATGAGCACAGCAGAGGTGGGTGAGCCCCTGAGGCCACCTCTCCTCTCCCTACACTGGTGACGGCAGGACCCTGATACTGGAGTCCCCAACTGTGCACCCTAACAGCCACGCATTGTGCGGTGAGGCGTTTCACACACTAAGTGGCAGGTCCGTGTCTCTAGGGGTTCCTGGTGTAGACATGGGCAAGGTCAGGGCAGTCCCAGGACCCCTCTGCTGCTCCTCTCAGGGACATGCTCTATTTCTCACCTTGCCTTCCCTCCCTTTTCTGGATTCCAGGGACCCTTCTTTTCTGTCAGCTTTATGGCGTCTAATTTTCATGCAATCAAGTCCACCGATTTAAGAGTAAAATCTGACAAGTTCTGGCAGATGTGAACAGCTGTGCAGGCCCCACTCAGCCGAGATGCAGAATCGTTCCAACAACCAAAGGCCCCTGCTGACATTTGCATTCAGTCCTGGGGCCCAGGCTGCTGCTATCCACTCTCTGTCACTGTGGCCCCGTCTTCACTAGCATTTCATATCTTGTACAGTCTTGCTGGCTTCTTAAATTTAGCGTAATGCACTTTGGGAGACTGAGGTAGGCAGATCACTTGAGGTCAGCAGTTCGAGACCAGCCTGGCCAACATGGTAAAACCCCGTCTCTACTAAAAATACAAAAATTAGTTGGGCATGGTAGTGCATGCTTATAATCCCAGCTACATGGGAGGCTGAGGCAGAAGCGCTTGAACCCAGGAGGCAGAAGTTGTAGTGAGCTGAGATCAGGCCACTGCACTCTAGCCTGGGCAACAGAGGGAGACTCTGTCTAATAAAAGAAAAAAAGAAAATTACCATAATGACTTTTGCAGTTCATCCATAGTGTTGTTTATATCAGAGGGTTTTTTTCTCTTTTTGTAGCCAAATTTATTTCACTGTATGCATAGATCACAATTTGTTTATTCATTATCTAGCAAACAAGTATTTGGATTTTACCAGTTTGAGCCAAATGTTTTTATTTCTCGTAAGTAAATAAGGATAACTTTTCTGGGTCAGCTGGTAAATATATACTTAAATTAACAATAAACTGCCACACTGCTTTCTAAAATGGCACTTTTTTTGGCATCACTGTCATCAAAGCCTGAGAGTCCCGGTTACTGTGCATCCTGGACAGCACTTGGTGTGCCCACGCTTCTGACCGTTCGAGTCAGGCAAGCGGCTGTGTGAAGGCATCCCTGTGTCTTAATTTGCATTTGCCTACTGTGTACCAGTGCTGAGCACCTCCTCCTATGCTCATCTGCATTCCTGTATTGTGTTGAGTGACAAATCTCTTAAATCTTTTACCCATGTTTTATTGGGTATCTTGTTTTCTTATTATTGAGTTTTAAGAGTTCTTTTCACAATTCTAGCTAAGAGTGCTTTATTAATACATGTTCACAGATACTTTCTTCTAGATTTTGAATTGCTTTACACGTCCTTGTTTTTTCTTTGAAAAGTTTTTAATTTTCATAAAATCCAATTAATTATTTTTTAAATATTTTCTGAATTCTGTGTCTTCTTAGGAAATTTTGTCTAATCAAACTTTAAGATTTTCAGGCCAGGCATAGTGGCTCACACCTGTAATCCCAGCACTTCTGGAGGCCAAGGCAGGCAGATCACCTGAGGCCAGGAGTTCAAGACCACCCTGGCCAATATGGTGAAACTCCATCTCTACTAAAAATACAAAAATTAACCAGGCATGGTGGCAGGCACTTGTAATCCCACCTATTCAGGAGGCTGAGGCAGGAGAATCACTTGAAGCCAAGTGGCACAGGTTTCAGTGAGCTGAGATCACACCACTGCACTCCAGCCTGGGCAACAGAGTGACTCCATCTCAAAAAAAAGAAATTCCATTTTTTTCCTAAAAGTGTATGGTCTTAACTTTAATACTAGGTTCATGTATGATGTATTTTGAGTTTAAGTTTGTATGAGATGAGGTAAGGATTAAATGTGTCTGTATAGACAAATATACATTTGTATAAAGATATCCAATTGTTTCATCACCATTTATTGAGAAGATTATCCTTATTTATTGTATTGACTTTGTGCATTTGGCAAAGTTCAGTTGGGCCTTTACATAACAGTCTATTCTGGAATATTCTGTTCTACTCACCTATATTTCTATCTTTATGCCTGCATCATACTGTCTTGATTATGGTAGCTTTATAATAAGCCTCAAATCTCATCATAAGGTGGTATAAGTCCTCTGACTTTGTCCTTATTTTTTAAAATGGGTTTGATTACCCTGGCCCATCTGTATTTTTATACAAATTTAAAAATCAGCTTTTTTACTCAAAAAAACCCACAAATAAACCTTAGGATTTAGATTGAGATTGCATTAAATGTATACATTGATTTGGGGAGAACTGACATCTTAATAACATTGAATAATCGAATCATGTTGATGACATTTTCTCCATTTATTTAGGTTTTTATGCACTCCATCAGAAATATTTTATGGTTTTCAGTACAAAAGTTTTATATGCAGTATTGTACTGTACATATGCAGTACAAATGTAAAAGATATTTAAATTTCCCCTTAAATATCTTATACTATTTAAATATCTTGAAGCTACGTAAATGGCATTTTTAAGATGAATTTATAACTGTTTATTGTTGACCTAAAGAAATACAACTCACTTTTGAGTATGTTGACCTCATATCCCATAACCTTACAAAACTCATATATATTAGCTGTTACAAGGGCATTCCTTAGAACTTTCTACAGAAAATCTCCTATCTTCTTCACATAAAGACAGTTTTTCTACCACTTTTCAATATAATGCCTTCCATTTTTCTTCCTTGCTTTGTTTTCTGGCTAAAACATCAAGTGGGATGTTTACTAGCAGTGGTGAGAATGGACATCCTAGCTTTTGTCTCATGCATAGGGAGAAAGTATGATTACACATGATGTTAGCTGTAGGATGCTCTTATTTGGCTAAAAATGTTACAACCTAATCCTAAAGTGTGAAAACTTTGTATTTTCATAGGTGTTGCCTTTTACCAGATACTTTTCAGCCATATTGACATCATCATGTACTTTCTCTTTTCGTCTGTTGATATGGTGACTGCATTGATTGATCCTTAAGTATTAAACCAACCTTGCATTCCTGTAACCCCACAAAAAAAAGGATATATTATCTTCTTTTCATCCAATCGCTTTGAAACGGCTTTGGCTAAGATGAGCAAGGCATGCTGAGAGACCCACAGACCCCCTGCAGCCCTGCTCCTAGCTGACCTGTTGACAGCGCAGTTATGACTCTCCCTTTACTCACACCCTGTCATCTCCTGGCATGAGCAGTTTTGAAACCTCCTCATGTCCCTCTGACTTCTCCCTTTCCCATCAGCCTCCTTTGTTGCTTTCCATATTCTGCCTCCTACACCCAAATCCATGAGGTGTCCCCCAAGCTTACTGCTGAGCTGACTCCTCCTTTCTCTCTGGACCTCTCCACTGAGGATCTCTGATAGTGTCTGTGTGTTATCAATATCATATGTGTGTGATAAGGAGATAGAGATGTATATCTCAAAAGTTAAATATTCAGCTTAACTGAATCCAAACATCCACCACAATTATTACTCATCTTCCAAACATCTGTGTTCCCAGAAATCCAACACTCTCCTTTTCCTCACTCCACTGTGCACCTGTCCTCTCCCAGGCCACCCAGGAGGTATATCCCATCATCATCCACCAAGACTCCTCCATAGGCCCCAGTTGGGTTTTCTGTGTCCAGGGAGGGCAGCTACTATGTGACGATTGTGTTCTGGGATCTGCATAGGGGTGAATAAGAACAAAGACTCTCCTTCACCATCTGTACCTCCCTTTATCATTTCTACAGGGACGGCCTCATGCTGGCAACCTTGTGTGCACTTGCACTGGCCTCCTTGATGCAGGCTGATCTGAGCAAGGGAAGTGCACCTGTGGCCCTCTATGGTGTGAGAAGCTGGGGCCATCTCCCACTCAACTCCCATCAGCCTGGGAAGCTGTCAGGAGACAGATTCTCATCACTTCCTGTGTTCTCATGAGGCACGGGGCTTTCTGCCACAGCCGCTCAGAGCTGCTACGTGGAAATCCTGCCACAGTCAGCTGGACTTGCTCCTCTGCCACAGTGTGGACCCCAGGTCACCCTGTGTTCATCTGGCCCCATTTGTTTCACTGTTGCCCCTTCTGGTGTGTGGACAAGGACCAGAGAGCTGGCACCTTTCCATTTCTTTGGGAGTCATAAGCTCTCAGAACTTAAAAGTGGCTCACTGTGTCTGTACCAGCCGATCTTTCAGGCCTTAGCCAGGCCTTGTCTCATATCTGGCCATGTCCATTGATGCTGCTTCAGGCTTGGTGACAACTTTCACAGGTGACTTGTGATGTAGGTGTAAGAAATAGCCTTTACCCACTGGAGGTCAGTGAGACTCCCAATTTCCACCTCATCTCAGAGCAAGAAGTGCCTGGCCAGACAGCTGCTAGGCATACAGGGGCAACCTGGGTGCCACGTGTCTCCCTCCACAGTCCTGCAGACCCCACAGCAGGTAGAGAGAGGGCCAGCCAGTGGGCGGGTCATCACATCTGAGTAACTGGCACCCCAGTATACTGTCCCTTCCCCTCAGTCACCTCCAGCTGATGCTTCTCTTGTACTGTATTTCTCATTTTCTGTCTTAATTTTTAACCCATAAGTTAGATATCATTAGGATGTCACCCTGGCCAGTGTCCACATGGACACCCCTGCACATTTACCATTTTCTTTACCTACAATCTCTTCTCTACCTCAGACCATTCTCCTGGCATTATTTTCTTTCTTCCTGGGCTTCATTTACTAAGAGTTATTTTTGTGAATATCTAATGGTAGTAAAAGATTTCAGTTTTCATTCTTCTGAAAACATAATTGTTTCATGATGTTTTCTTGAAAGACAGAATTGTAGGATGGTTCTCTTCCCTTGGAACTTTGAAGGAAGCCTTGCACTGCCTTTGTCTTCCATGGCCACAGGGCAGCAGTTAGTTGCAAGTCTAATAGTTATTTCTCAATCGGCTGACTTTCTTTTCTCCAGGCTGCTTTTTAAAGCCTCTCTTCATCACTGGGACCTGCAGTTGGGTGAGGATACAGTCAGGAGATGGTTAAGTGCATGAATCTGCTCAAGAGTCCTGCTTGAGATTCACTGGATCTCTTGAACTGGATGGCTGGGTTCTCATTAATCCAGATAAATTTTTACCCTGTCTCCTGCCTCTCCTTCATTTTCTCTGTTATATCTTCCTGAACTCTGACCAGGATTATATTAGATATTCCCATTCCATAATCCATGTTCTTGACTTGTCTTTTGTATTGTCCATCTTTTCTTTTCTCCCTTTCTGTTGCATTTGACTTCATCTTCTGACTCATCTTCTCTCTTTAGCTTTGGTTAATCGCAGTTAAATAAGTTCTATTTGGCTTTTTTCAAACCTAGTCCACTTAAATAACCTCTTGTTACTTCTTTTTGTGTACCCAATTGTATTTCTTTAAGCTTGCGTGTGCTGTGTGTTATATATGTGATCTTTTCATGCCTGCATTCCTAATGGGTCCTGGCCACGTTATGGTCTCAGCCAGTTGATGCTCATGTTAGAGTTTCTTCATATATGTACAAGGTTGTTGAAACCTAGGTTCAAGTTTGTTAATGCAGCATGTTTACCACATCGCCAGCCCTCATAATTAATAATTATTATACATTTGAACTTACCAATTAATTGTAGCAAATTCCCCCTCTTCAGTATTATTGGCAATAGATTTGATCTTTCTACTTTTCCAAACATTTACGACATAGCTGAGGAATTGCACATTTATACTAATAAAATATGTCTTTTATTTGTTTATCATATTCTGATTTTCTGTAAGACTTTAGACTTTCTTGTTTTTTTTTTTTAATTTAGATGTTAAAAAGAACATTTTTAAAATGCGCTATTCTTGGAGAATGACCTACCATAAAATGTATTATGGGAACCAGATGACTGTATGGACTGATGGCAACCCTCTCCCTGCATCAGTAACATGATTCTGGCTAAAATAAACTCCAACGACTCTTGTGCCTAAACAAAAAATTAAACTGAATATTTTTTAGAAATATGTTTAGTTAGACAAGCCTCTAGAAGGCAGAATATTGTCTTTGCAGATTCTAGAACAAATCAGTTTGATCATCAGAATTACCTATTAATTCTTTTTTAAGTTTCTGTATATGGCTGTTCTGCTGCAGACAGCCCAAGGGCCAATATTTGAGAGGCACTTTATAAGCATAAAAAGCACATTTTCTATAACCCAGTGAGATAAAATGCAATTTTATTGAATAAAATAAAAGCCTGTCCTATGAATACCGCACTTTATATAAAGTGTATTTTTGCCAGCACCATGCAAATATGCATTTGGAAGGTGTCCTCTTTGTAGAAGCCCAGGTTGGTGTGTGGGCTGCAGGCAGCGGTCTGGCTGAGGCCACGCAAGAAGCTGGAGGGCTGCACCTCAGGAGACCTGCCAGCTTTGTTTGCAGCAGGGAAGATGTCACTAAGTGCAACCAGCTAATTTTAATGTAAAGGGAGCATGACTCTAAGTTAATTTAATTAATCAAGACTCTACTGCAAGAAACAATTGGGTGCTGTGGACAGACCCATGACAAGACAATTCCATTACCCTAATATGACGGCTGCGGTTGAGATTTTAGTTAGATATTTACCAGGGTGATTTTTGAGAAATGATGTCTTGGAATTAATTCATTAAAGTAAATATTTATGTTTATATGTATAAATATATATAAATACATACATATATACACATATATAGGTATATGTTACCTGAATTCCAAAAATATGACTATTGCTTAGTGCTTAAATCTTTTTAAGGTATTAAACTTTCACTGCTCTACTTAAACATCATGGCTTTCAACATGAATTAGGATTCTAATAAGCACTAAGAAATAATCGTATTTTTGGAATTCAGGTAATTTATAAGGTTTTGGTTTGGTTGGTTGGTTGGTTGGGTGGGGTTGTTTTGTTTTGTTTTGTTTTTGCTACTTTCTTATCTAACCAGTTAAATTATTATTGCTTGTGAATATTTTGGTAATATAAGGTCTAAATTTGAATTTAAGACACAGCCATTCTCATGTTTGATTTGCAGCGCCTCTCTACTGCTTCTATTCATTTGAGCAACTAGCCATACCTAATTAAGAGTGATGAATCTGGCTAAGAATTTGCTAAAAAGTAAATAGGTGCCAATTGCATTCATATCATAAAAGAAGTGCATATTGAACTCTCTTCATGGTCAGTCTAAAAGTTAGCCTGGCTTCTCTGTCATTTTTAATTGTGACAATTCATTCATTTCCAGCTCACAGATGGGGGTACTGTGGGTGGGTGCAAAATATCTCGAGTCTTGGAAGTGGATTGTTCTTTAGATGAATAGGTGTTGTTTTGATTTGCTTGTGTTTATTCTGTTTCTTGAAGGAAGTTGGTTTCGGATTTTTCATTGTTGTTGTTGTTTAATTTTGTGTTTTGTTTTTCTGTGTGTGTTTGTTTTGTTGTTGTTGTTGTTTGGTTTTTTTTTGGCCAGAGTCTCCCTGTGACACCCAGGCTGGAGTGCAGTGGCGTGATCTCAGCTCATGGCAACCTCCGCCTCCCGGGTTTAAGTGATTCTCTTGCCTCAGCCTCCCCAGGAACTGGGATTAGAGGGGTGTGCCACCATGCCCAGCTAATTTTTGTATTTTTAGTAGAGATGGAGTTTCACCATATTGGCCAGGTTGGTCTCGAACTCCTGACCTCAAGTGATCCACCCGGCTTGCCCTCCCAAAGTGGTGGGACGACAGGTGTGAGCCACCGCACCCAGCCTGAAGGAAGTTATAAAAATTGACTTGACCCCCTGGTGTGCATACATCTGAGTGTTTTCTCTGAAGATCTCCTGTGTTCTGCCTGTAGCTTCCTGGTTGAGACCCAGCTTAGCAATTTCCATGCCGAGGTTCACCATTTAGTGAGGAACGTGGGAGCTCTGAGCCTGATTTTGGCCCCTGAGTGCCCTGCTGGAATTGCATGGTGGCAAGTCAAGTCCAAGGGTGCCAGAGCCTCAGCCAGTGGAATCTTTGTGACAGTGAGGTCAGCACAAAGGGGCAGGGGGATTAGAAAGCTATTTGGAAAAGAAGAGACCTGGCCCTTGCTTGTTAAAATGTAGAAACCTACGTAGCATTCATTTATTATAGAATTTATTTCGGTTCTCTGTGATGTTAATGAGATATGAAAAGCCTTTTCTCTGCTTGCAAGGTATCTGCGCAGTAACATTAGTGACACAGAATCAGCTCCAGTGAATGGGAGAGAAAGTTCACCTGCACTACAATTTATAATTGGCCTACTCAGGGGACCTACATCTTTTTGCAAGAAAACTAGAGCAGTTTGTGCTTTCAAATATGTTCCTTTCAAGCTTGCATTGTCACAGAGAAGGTCTGAAAGAATCCGATTGCATTTAATTCAGACTTCAGTATTCTAGTCTGAAAAGACTCAAAGAAGAAAAGCAAGGAGGAGAAAAAAAAATCCCTCAAGCTTCTATAAGGCCGGCGTGTGACATCAGGATTGTTGGCATAAAAGCGCCCTTGTGACAGACATCATTATATCATTGCAGGAAGGAAGAGAATGAATAGGTCCCCCAAATATTTCTGGCCAAGTTCCAAATGTATGCAGTTTATGGCGACTCCTACGAAAATCTCTCTGCTTTCTGGGGTAATGCTGGGCTAAAGTGGGGGCCCATTGGGGAACACTTTATTTTAAGCTTCCATCAATGGGTGCTTAACTACTACTAATTTGGAACAGTGGCTTGGGGAACTATATTTGTGAGTCACATACATATCAAATGATTCCATTGTGATTGGTTTTATTGCAATGAATGCCGGGGAGGCGTTATTGATGGGAAGAGTAAAGAAGTGGGCTGTGCTTGCGCCGCTCTGCTGAGCTGAGCCACTTTGAGGCCAGAGAGAGCCCGGGGGGTCCCTCCCACAGGCCCTGGGAGAAAACCAACGGTGATGAAGGAAGCTGCCTCGATTGCACTCCTTCGCATCGCGCCAGAGAAGCCAGAAACGAACAGCATTGACCTAAATATTGGCATTGATCACTGCATTTCTTTTCTTTTCTGGCTAATTGTAGGAAGCTGGGAATCTAAGTGAGCGACGCCCAAATGCCGTATCAGTGGGATTTCAAATGCAATGTTGTTTTCTGCCTAAATGTTCTGCCTAAATCCTCCCAGGAACTCCCCACTCTGCCCCCCTATTCTCCCTCACCTGCGCTTTGCAGTTGCATGCCGGGGCCCTCTCCAGTCTCCCCATCACCGGTCCCCGTAGAAAACCAAGGAGGGCCAAACCCAGACTCTCACTCCCCTCCAAGCTCCAAGTCCTCCCCTCCACCTAGAAAGCAGCCCTTCGCCAGCTGGTGACATTTGCCAGAAACCAGGGACCCTTCCCTGGCCCTTCTCACACACACTGTCCCCTGTGCTGTGGGGTTTTGCTCCAGACTGTGTCCCGAAACCAGCTCTTTCCTCTTCTCCACTGCCGTTGAATTTATTCCCACTTCTCACTGTCTCCAATCCATGGTCTTTTAAGAAGGCAAATAATGTCAGGCTGCCCATTCTCAAAACCCTTCTCACCTCTTACAGAGGAGCTTCAAGGTCCCCGAGCAACCTTGTGTCCTGTGGGTCTGATCCTCCTTCCCTGGGCTGTCTCCTCTCTGCTGCTTCACTCCACCCCACCACTCTGGCAGACCTGCAGTGCCCAACAGGCCGGCTTCCCTGCCAGCCACACTCATCCTTCACCCTAACTTCAATGCCACGGCTGCTGACATGAACCACGACGCACGCTCCAGTCTTTCTTGCCACCGCATGCTTCTCCTTTCCAGCATTTTCGTGACGTATTTTATATCTTATCTATCATGCAAGAGTTGTTATGAGGATTGGGAGAAAATACACAGAAATGGTTAAGTATGTTGAAGGTGTTTGACCAATTATTTCATATGAAATTACTAGTAAATGTGACTGCATCCAGGGCTCCTTTGAATGTTGGGACAGAGCTATTAGCGTGTCATGGCTTTGGGGTCTCCTCATCACGACGTGAGAAGCTGAGGCACAGCAGCCTGTGCCTGCAGGGCCATGTTCTGGGGAGTTTTGGAGGCAGCACCCCCATCTCTGTACCATGGCCCTGGTCCTGGCATCACCCACCCCCTTCCCCGGCACCCTTGCCGCATGGCCAACCCCATGGATCCATCATCCACGTCCACTCACCTCACACTTTCTACCCTGGAAGGTTCACTCAACAGGGAAAGCAGGAGCCAGAACACACCCGAGAGGGGACCCGTGGGTAGAGGCAAAACCCCTAGGTTTCCAGCCTACTTCCTAGACAGTGAGTCTTTCACACATATCCTCCCCCAACGCTTTGTGAGACCACTGCTTCCGCAGCTGCAAGGAGGAGTTCCTTCTAGTTTCGTGCCTTTCTTCCCATGACCTTTTCCTCAGACCCGTGGTCTACTCTTGCTTCTTTCCTTCCTAGCTACTACTACTCCTAAATACAGCAAGGATGCACTCCACTCTCAACCTCCTAACCACCGTGGCACCCCAACTGCAGTGATCACAGACACATGGCAGGGATGGTATTCTGTATGGCACCAATGCTCAGGTACAGCCTTTCAGAACTGGACTCACATCATTCACAGGGAGCTCCTGCAACTACCTGTTCTGAGAAAAACCCACACCTGTGCTAGTGGTCCTGGGCCCCCCACACCTGTGCTGGTGGTCCTGGGCCCCCCACACCTGTGCTAGTGGTCCTGGGCCCCCCACACCTGTGCTAGTGGTCCTAAGCCCCCTACTCCTCTGCTGGTGGTCTGTGCTAGCAGAACTGTGCTAGCAGTCCTGGGCCCCTTGTGTCCACTCAGGGCACCACTGGTGTGTGCCCACTGTGTGCCAGGCCACCTAGCCCTGAGGGCCCCGAGGCTGGCCCTGCTCCTGCCCACCCACCAGCTTCAGGAGAGCACCAGGGGCCAGTCAACGGCTACGGAAGGGCACCAGGAGGACACTGACGCTTCTGGACAGGGTTCTGGGGTTAAGCGAAGACCCAAGTGGGGGGTGGAGGGTGGGGGCACTGGGGCTGTCACTGCTGGAGTGGGAGGGTACATAAGCTGGGGGAAAGTAATCCCTGCAGTCCTGGATTGAGGTTGGTAAAGCCAGCGTGAACAGCTGCATGGTGACCATGGATACAGGCGGAGGGCTGCTGTAACACAGACACCTGCAGCGTGCAGGCATTGCACTCACATGCATCCTCTTTGCCGGGGCTGAGGGGGCCGGGAAGCAAGGACACCCAAGGAGCCGCACACATACTTGAACCAGGTTTGCTTTTAGGGAAACGGCTGGTTCTGGAACCAGGCAGGGCAGACTCATGGTGAGCCTGGAGCATCTTGCAGCTCCAGAAAATAAGAACGTGCTCAAGCAAGCAAACAAAAAGAAACAAAACGCACAGTAGTGGGCACGTGTCACAGGAATACAGGAGCCAACTGAAGGAACTCCCGATGGCCAAAACTGGAAAACTTTGAGCAAGAGAGTGAATAAAATAGTATTGGATTACAACCCAAAGGACAAGGATTCATGAGTCTATACTGATTTTAAAAAACAACAACAACAAATGAATGAATGAATGAATGAATGAATGGAGGAGAAGAGAAAAATCTCCTGTGCAGAAGAATTCCAAAGGATTAATGTAGAGACCCACCCCCAAGAGGTGGGGCACAGCTCCCCAGGCCCGAAGCGTGGGTGACACACGCTGCCTTCCTTCCAGAGACACAGCTTGGAGAGCCACGAGCCCAGCTGGGGGACGAGGCCAGCTGCAGAGGAAGGCTGTGCTGACCCACGTCCCAGTCTAACCACGAGAAGAGCATCAGACAGATCCCAATAGAGGGACATTCGACAAAACTTCTGAACAGTAAGCCCTCCAAACTGTCAAGGTCACCCAGAATAAAGGAAGTCTGAGAAACTGCCACAGCCAAGAGCAGCCTGAGGAGGCCTGTGGACTCAGCCACGGGGTGACCAGCTAGGCTCCTTCCTGGGGCAGAAAGAGGGCATTAGGGAAAAAATAAAAGTGAAGAAAGTAGGGTCTTCTGTTAATAATAATGCATCGATATTGATTCCTTAATCGTAAGCAGATGTGCCATATGGATGTAAGACGTTAATAACAGGCAAAACCGGGTGTCCAGAGTGTGGAAGCTCTATGCCTTCTCACAATGTTTCTATAAAGCGAAAACTGCTCTAAAAAACAAAGTTATTTATTGAAAAGTTGGCTGGGAGAAACACTGAGAGCTTCTTGTAGCAGGTGAAATGGATTGGACAGTAGGGATTTTGAACAGAGTGACTCGAGAAAAATAACCCTTGATGTAGCCTGGATTGCCATATTCAGGGTGGGCTTCAGGCTGGGTAGCCCTGGGGGAGGGCCTGTCTGCTGCCACTGCTGCTGCCGCCGCCACACTATGGGGTCTTGATCCAGGCCAGCCCAGGGGAGGGGCTTGCCATGGGCTTGGCTGAAGTCCCAAACGCCCCCGATCCCAATCTCTACCAACAGGATGAAGAATAATTTAGAGGAAAACCATTTGGCTATATATGCACCTTCCTTTATGACAGTATAACTTACACTTGACCTCAATACGGTAAAAAAAAAAATGAAGACATATGAATTCACCAAACAAAAATTGAAACATTCAAAATAAATTATTGAATGCCTTCGAGAAGACATGGTTTTATGAATGTTGGAGCCAAGGCAATCCCAGAAGCTGCTTCTCACTGTTTTTACTGTAGGCTCCTAAAGCAGGGAGCTGAGAGCCAGCTTAGACACCACTAGGTCAAACCCTGGACTTTACAGGGGGAGGATGGGAGGAAGCTGTTTGCTTCAGGTCACTTCCCAAACCATGGGGGTGAGGGCCAGGCTCCTTTCCTCTCTGCCACCCTCTTGTCATATAATCCAACATCATGGAAACCCCTGGCTCTTCATCCTCCTTCACAAATCCCTTGTAATTTTAAATGGCGTTGGAATACCAATGTTGGAGAAAATTCAGAAATCATCATCTTTTTTTGCAGAGTCCCACCTCCTCCATGAAATCTGTTGATGAAAATAAAAAATCTGTGTAACTGGTTCCAAAAAGCATGCCTTCCTTTCTACTGTCAGTTTCATCTACCACCTGCCATTGGAACCCTGAAGGAAATAGATACGGCTTTTTGTTCGGAAGGTACAAACTCTTCAGCAGTACCTGGGAACACTCCAAAGCCGAGATGGAGAAGCTTGTGCATTCAGTGGTGTGTGCGAAATCCCTCAGAAGCCCTTTCCGTGCAAGCTCAGGCAGCTCCTCTCTCCAGGGGCACATACAGCCCTCTGCACAAAGCCTGTGCCCGCTGCAAACTCAGCTTTGTGTGCTTCGGGGTGTGATTTCCCAGGCAAATTTGGAAAAAAGAAACTGGAATCTGATTGCTAAATATATAGACACTTGGAAAAAATGAACTTGATTCTTAGTTTTATGGCCCAAATAATTTTTAGCTGAAGAAAATAATAGAAATGAACAACAGACATAAAACTTTAGCCTGTGTAAATTAAATGGTTCTGCCGCATTAACTTCATAAAACCATAATCCTCTCCCCCATAAACTATTACATGCACTGCAACATATCTGATTTATGGGATGTGGAATCGATGGGAAAAAATTAATGCTTGAAAAACATATTAGAGACATTATTGAACAGATTTTAATTGAGATTTGATTTCAATGCCCCTTATCCACATGATTAATGGGTCCTACCCCTCGACTCCAGCGGCTGAAAAGAGTCTTTAATATGACAATTAAGTATCTGTCTTCAGGTTTTATGTAGCTCTCCTCACTACAATCACTTCATCAGTACAGTGTGGCTTTTGTGCAGATTAAATTGAGACTCAATTTTCTCTATTTTCCAGCACTTACTTATGTTTTATGACAAGCACTAAATCAATTTTATGCTATTATTGATTTTTTCTTAAATGGACACAAACCATTTCGCCTTTTGCCCTTCTCTCCTACCTTCCTTTCCTCTCCCCTCTCACTGTGTGCTTGATATACGGCCCGAGGAGGAAATTCCTGAGACTTCCCGAGACTTCCACAGGTCCTTCCAGTTGATTCCGTTTTTACAACATCAGAACTGACAAACTTAACCTGGAATTCTATCAAAACTTATATATTGTTGTAAAGTGACAAGGTGGTGAGTTGTTGGGTTTTTTTTTTTATCTTTTCCTTCTGAAACAAAAGAAAGCCTCAAGGTTAATTCATTTCCTTGTAAGTTTGGGCCAAGATTTCTTCTATAATAATGCCTAAATTTTTTGAGCAGAAGCTTAAGCTATAATTTTTCTAACATCCTTGAAGTCTAATTAATATAGCAATAGAGGGAGAATCTATTTCATGGCTCGCAGGGAAAAGGCATTATCTGCAAGGTGCAATAACTCCTTCGAGGTGCCTGACGACAGCCAGTTGTGTGCGATGCAATTAAGAAGCTCCCGGATCTTTGGGGCTTTATCCTCTATGACCTATGGCAAAAATTAACAGCTGCCTTGGGCAAAAGAAGTAAGAATAGGTACATAATTTGTAATCAGATAGCATTTTTTTCTGAGTGAAGAATTATACATGAAGAAAAACAGCTAGCAATACCGGCTGCTAGAAAGGTCTCTCATTTATTTGGCGATGCCACTGCCTGCCTTTGAAAATATCATCATATGTAAGCGTAAATACCTGTTTGCTTTTTATGCCATGACCGTTATGACACTCCATTTTGTAGTAAACATTTTATGTAGTTTACTCAAAATGTTAAGAGCTAAGCTGGACAAAAACTCAAAGACAACATGCTTTTTCTTTAATATCTATAAGAAGCATACATTAAAAAGAATATCATTACCTTTGATAAGTAGTATAGTACTGCATGCAACATAATTTTGAACACAGTAAAATTTGCCAATTCGAATAACGCAGACATCAAGCGCTTCCTTCTAGCACGTTTCTGTAATATAATATGAGTTTATCTAGTAACTTTAGAGGAGAAGGAAAAAGAGAATACGGGGTAATCAGGAAGCCCATTTTCTTGAATTCATCTGGTTCTTCTTTTTCTCTGTCTCAGCGTAGTCTCAAAAATATGACTGCAAACTAATGCAAAATGTTCCCTAGTTTATTTTAAGACAGTATGCCAGTGTAATGCTTAATATCTAGATCATAAACACATACTTTTTACATGTTTTCCATGGAAGGAGACCCCAGAATGATTTTCTGGTAAGTGTTTGACCACACAAAAGTCACTCTCCTGTGGAAAATGCTGAGATGTTGGAGATCCAAGCTTGCTCTGCAGTGATGCTGCCTGCACATGCTGCACTCGGGGCAGGCCAAGATGCCCAGATGCGGGGGTCCTCCCATCCCCCTCTCCCCCACGGGTACTTCCTTAAGGAAGGTGGGAGACAGATAGCAGCCCCGGGGGTCTACAGGCCCAGTCATATGGGCATCCCCTTCCCCTTCCTCACCCATTCAGGATAACGGGAGTTCCCGGACTCGGCATTCTCCCTGCTGTCTTCACTCCACCAGGCTCGCTGAGCAGGCTCCCTGGGCAGGCAGACTGTCGCATCTGTGGGCCGCGGGGAGAATATTCGTGGGAAATGCGGCGAAGGACTGCGTGTGTAAAGTCCACATACGAATTGATAAGACCAGCACAGGCGGATAAACATGGGCAACAGATCATAAAACATAATGCGCAGAAAGAAAACTGTGAACACAGGTGACTACGAAAACAGTTTCAGGACTTCAGGATCTGCTCCAATGTTGCTGAAATGCCAAAAGCAACTTGATTGGCTAAGTTTCTTCCAGGAGATTTTTCTTTGCTAATTAGATTTCTCTTTCTATCTAGCAAGATTTCTGGACCTTCGCTCTACTGACATTTTAGGGAGCTGTCCTGTACATTGCAGGATGCTGAGCAGCTTTTCGGACCTTCACCCACTACATCCCAGATGCACCCCCGCCCCGGTTAAGATAACCAAGAATGTTCCAGCAACTGCCAGTGTTCTCTGGGATGGTGGGGGAGGAGGGTGCAGGGATTGCCCCAGTAAGAACCCATGTTACACAGCCTGGCTTGGGGATTTTATTCATTCAGAGCCCAAGTTGTCTAAAATCCACTCCCCCGTCCCCCGAGGCAATAAGGAAAATGCCAATGGAGTGTACAAGGCAAGTCTCCAGTTAGACAGTGTCTTCCCTAACTTTCATCCCATGCTTACATTCATGATTTAGCTCAAACTTTACGAATTCAAAATAAATATGATTGAGCAATGCCCTATTGTCTTGCCTTCATTGATCCAATATACATATTGCAAAATCTCTCAAAGGAGAAAATCCATTTACTCAATGATTATGAAATTGTCCTAACAGAAGCAGGCCACGCTGACCACAGTGTCCCTCCATGACGGTCCCCTGGATGTTAAGAAGCATCCCATCAAATCATCCAGCTTTTAACCTCAAACACTGTCAAAGGCCCAGGGCTCTCCAGCTTCACCTCATTTTTTTTTTAGCATGAACAGTGGCCGCAGGTCCGAGATTAGGGCCGCATGAATGGAGGGAAACAGTACAAGTGCTTTGCAACCGAGTCATTCAGTAGTCAGCACTAGGTCATAAAAGACCCCTGGACTCAGAGCCTAAGAGCTGTCAGTAAAAACACCCAGCCCCGACTCTGCCTCCAGAACTTCAGAACAGAGATTAAATTCCCTGGGCCTCCCATCCCTGGCTATAAAACGAAAGCTTCCATTGTTTGTTCTCTCTCCACCCTCCAGTTTTATGACTCTATGGACATACACAGTAAAGAACAGTGAAGAACTAGCACTTTTACCCCAAAAGGTTTTTAAAAGTATTGTTTTTTTGGTTTGTTTCATTTTTCATTTTTGAGATGGAGTCTCGCTCTGTCGCCCAGGCTGGAGTGCAGTGGTGCGATCTCGGCTCACTGCAAGCTCCGCCTCCCAGGTTCATGCCATTCTCCTGCCTCAGCCTCCCGAGTAGCTGGAACTACAGTCGCCCGCCACCATGCCCGGCTAATTTTTTGTATTTTTAGTAGAGACAGGGTTTCACGGAGTTAGCCAGGATGGTCTTGATCTCCTGATCTCGTGATCTGCCTGCCTTGGCCTCCCAAAGTGCTGGGATTACAGGCGTGAGCCACCTCACCCAACCATGTATTTTAATAGAATTACAGTCAGAATAATTGATGGGGAGGAGTTACTTAGTGACGATAACATCTAATACCAAACCAAGTTTCCCTTGCACAAACCAAAATACAAGATCATATTAAGTAAGTAGGTACTTAGCTGTAGAGATTCATGCATCTATTTTCAAACATGTGGCAGGTGTCTAGATTTTGCATAATGAAAACACAAGCAAAAATCACCTGTCTTCATGCTGCTTAAATTCAGGTGAGATAGATGATAAAATAAGTAAAGAAAATATTCACATTATTAGATGGTGAAAACACTGTGTAGAGAAAACCTAACCATGAAAGGGAATTAAAATTTAAGTGGAGGCTATCACATGAGGTTTTCTTTAAAAAAAAAATCAAATCCGAAATAGTCTAATTTTTTTAAAAAATCTTCTGTTAAAGAAAACACACACTATTGAAATATATTTGAAATATGCACCTATTTATAATAGCAGGTAACCAAAATTGGTCTGAAGACTGAAGCTGGTGATGAAAGAGCCACAGAACGCACATATTCTTTCATCAATGTGCATTTATATATATATATATATATATAT
>NW_012114433.1:568734-583507 GCF_000951035.1 Colobus angolensis palliatus
AGGTTGCAGCTCCCAGGGCCGCAGAGCAGGCCTCGGGAACAGGGTTCAGGGCCGGGGTCAGGGCCCTTCCCAGCATTCCTGCACCACCCGCGACCCGGCATCTACAGGGGGAGGGCACCCACACCCACGCAGCCCTCCACACTGGCCTCTGCCCTCCTCCTCACTCCCCAGCACTGGCCTCCTCTCCTCCTCCTCCTCCTCATCCCAGCCTCTCCCATCTGCTCTGTGACCTGCCACCCATCAGCCCCCAGGCCTCCATGGAACCATCTGAACATCCTCCTCTGGACAGGGAGAAAGCTCCGTGACATTTTCAGTCCCAAGGACAGCACTGGGGTCAGGGACGCCCGTGGGACCCACGGCGCAGAGAGGCAGGTCCCTACCCACCCGCCCTGGGCCGCCGGGCACAGAGCCTGGGCCCCTGCGGTGGGGTCGTTCCCGGGCCCCGCGTGCCATCCTGGGGTTGTGCATGGTGGCGGCGAAGGCACCCAGCGCTGGGACCGCAGCGAGGCGACCCGGGGTCACCGGGCAGGCCCGAGAGCTGCGTGTCTGCGGCCCCCCCGCTTTCCAGGGCAGCCAGCCTGCCAGTCCTCGGCGGGAGCCTCTGGTTCCCCAGCCACGGGGCCTTCCCGGGGCGCGGCCGAGTCAGGCGGAGACCGCCTGGGGTGGGTGGCAGGAGCGGGGCCGCAGCAACAGGGCGGCGTGGAGGGAGAGAAACACCGTCCGCAGCCGGCGGGCGGCCCCCTCGGGCGTGCAGCTGGAACGGGAAGCTGTCTGCTCAGCCGTCGGAAGGAAGCGAGAAATTCCCCGGCTCCCCGTGGAGGCCTCCGGCAGCCCGCCCAGCCCAGCCCTCCGCGCGGCGATAATAGGCTCCTATCGGCTTTAATAGCCCCATGCTGGATTCCGGAGGTATTATGGATTGTACAGCAAGCATATTGTCATTAAATTAAATTTTCAGAACATTCCCCAGCTCATCACAAATACCACCGAGAGTCATCATAATCGGTTCTCAACACATGTGTAATTGCCTTCAGCTGGTGTCTTTTACAGTTGACATTGTTCAGCAGTGATAAGGTGATTGGCGATTTCAATACACAGCTTGTTTCATAGCTGCCGTAATTGAAATATGGGATGTGTGAATGGAAGATTACATGAAGACCTAGGATAATCACCTGACATGAAAGTAATTGAGTCTACAATCTGCCACTGGGTCTCTCAGGGAGCGCTGAAATGAAAAGAAGCCATTAGCAGATTACACCACTGCTGGCTGCGCCGCCGTGCCAGGCTGGCATTCCGGAGCGCGGGCGCCGCGCCACGCTGTCGAGGGCACCGTAAATGACAAGGAGAGAGGGCGAAGCCAAACACTGGAGAGGAAAAGTTGAGCTCGTCTCCTCGGGGAGGGCCGGGCAGGTTCTAGAACAAATACCCGCGCTGTATGGAAGCCCTTTGCTGCCATCTCCGCCTGGCCGTGGCGTCTGTGAGCGTGGCAGAGAGGGGCTGGGCTGGCACGGTTCTCCCTCCCTTCCTCCCTCCGCCTCTCATTTGCTTCCCTCCATCTCTCTCTGCCTGTGTCTGTCTCTGTCTCGCCCCCCCATTTTCTCCCCCCATCTCTCTTTGTCTCTCCTTTGGCTGTGCCCTTCCTCTCCCCCCGCCTCCACCATCAACTCCTCTTCGTCCCTTTGTCTCTGTCTGTCTCTCTCCCCTCCTCTCCCCGGGACTCTGCCTCCATCCGCCCACCACCCCTGGGAGGTGCCAGAGCCCCACCTGGAAGACTTGGAGCGAACAAACAACCCCGCCCCAGAGTCACCAGCAGCTTCACACGCAAAGTCGACTCCTGGAGAATGGAAGCCAAATTCCACTGCTTTCCAGACCTAGAGGCAAAAACCGCGTTTTCCATGGACTGTGGCAGCAACACAGGGCTGGCGTCGCTGCCTTCTGGCGGAGAGGCTGCTGCCAGCCTGGCTCCACTGCATGGCCGGAATGTGATGCAACCCAGCTCTAACCCCTCCTCTCAGAGTGCCCGAGGCACAAAGACCTGCTCAAAATAAACCAGCTCAAACCGAACACCTGTATATGAGTATTTCCAACTCACCCTTAGGGTCAGCAGAGAGGGGCTACTTTTCATTGCCTCAGAGCATTCAGTTCTGCCTTAGTTAATCCAAAGACAAAGAAAGCAGCTTTCCCTTCTTCACATGAGCATGACTTTGAGTCCACCCGCAGGTTACTAGCCAGTACCAGTCAGGGCATCCCACAGGCCTGCTCTAAGGACACCCACTGGTGGGCTCGGAAATCAAAAGGGGGACTGTCAACAGTTGGCCACATTGAGGTTTTATGATCGTCTTGGGGTTAACATCGTTCCTGCTAGTAGAGCATGGACACCTCGAGGACGCAGACCTGGACTCATGCCCCTGCCCGGCTAGTGATTAGCCGTGTGGTGGTGAGTATTCCCCATCCCCCTTTAAGGCTGTTTCTTCAGCTCCAAAAATGGAGACCATCACGCCTGCCTTGTCTTCCTCCCACATGTGGTGTGAAGTGGTGAGAACGTATGTACAGTACAGTCGTGTGAAATCCCCCAGGGAACTCTGCACAACAGCATGACTCCAGGACACTCATGTTTGCGATGGTTGTTGTCACTGTGTTTCACTTGGTACGTGTATGTGTTTCCTTAGACCAGTCTGTTCGAGTTCACTAATTGGCACAAAATCATAGTTAATAAAAGGGACTACTTGTATTGATAAACAAACGCACGCTGACTCTGAGAGGCCCCTTCGGCCCTCTCTGGACTTTCCCTGCTACAATCAGTATACAAGGTGGTCCTGAGGGATTCTTGACCTTGGAGAGATGACTCGAGAGCCCCCATCGACCCAAGACAAAAGTATTGATGGAAAAATCCCAGGGGGACTTGAAAAGCTATTTCTCCTCCTTGAATCAGAAATCAACAGGGTTTTCCAGTAGCCTTTGTCAAGTTGAAGATAGTAATATATCTGACCGTCCAAGCAGATTGAGTAACTCATTAACTCAGACCTCATGTGGAATACAAGGCATAGTGCAGGCCCCTCAGAATACGCCCTCCTTAGCCTGGAGCTGAGGATGCAGGAGACGCTGCCTCAGCCACCACCTTGGTGTTTATTGTGAGCAGCATGGGCCATGACCCAGGCAAATTCTGCATCCAGGAGGAAACATAAAAATAAAAGCCTGGGTTACTCCTCTGTTTTATGGAATTTTCTCTTCTGTATATCACTCTCTTAAGTGCATTCTTCAAAACCTGAAAGGCCCTAGTTTTGTTTTGTTTTGTTTTTTTTCTGAGAAACTGACAGTCACAACTTTAGTTTGTTTGACCATAAAGTAGCAAAGTTTTACAACATACAAAAAATACACTAGTACCATATGACACTGTCAATATCATTTATAGCACAATTTTACACACAGGCACGAGTGTCATAAAAGAGAAATAACTTCTATCAACTGCCCTAAAATGACTTATGTCATAAATAAGTTGGATTTCTGAAAGAGAACCAATAAAGTCCTAGCAAATACAATTTTTCCCACTAAATAATCACCCTGACCTCTTCCTGTTACATTAACCTCCTAAAAAAACACTGGTCTTGGGAAGAACCAGTAAAATGAGTCCATTCTTGATAAGGTAGACCTCAGTCTCTTTTCCAACATGGATCCATTTTTTAGAGACTTAAATGACGGAAGCTCATTAGAATGGTGATTTTTAAATTCTTTCCATAATTAGGCATCCACAAAACACTGAGCCAGCTGCATTTTCATCTCTTCTCCACAAGCTGATGGAGGGACCTCACCCCGCACCCAGTCGAGCCCCTGTGTTCACTTGTCCTGGTTGTCCTGGTTCACAAACACGCACACGCAGGCACACGTGTGCAAGCACGTCAGCCTTCAGACCCCCTTTCCCTGCCCAGTTGCTGGGTGACTGAGAAGTCGCTGAAGCTGAATTCTTCCTGAGGGACCCGGTCTGGCTGTCTGGTCATTGCACTGGATGGCAGGGTCTGAACCGGGCCATGAGTAGCCGCCCCCTGACATCTGGGAGGCACCAGCCAGTGACAAGGGAGCCTGGGGCTCACCCATGCTCCTCCTGGATCCTCCCAATGCTTTGATGGTGAGTGTGTGGTCCACATGGATGCAGGCATAAAAATGTGAAGGAGTCATGCTGGTAGCCTCACCCACAGGTCTCCCAAATCAATATTAACCATCACCAGCCAAGCATCATGCTGTTTCTGTAATTCTCCTACGAGAATCCAGTGCCAGTACACATGTGGGTTTGAAGTTATATCTTATATATGTATATGATGTGGCATATAGGAAATGTTTGAAAATGCAATAATTATTAGAAAAATTGACAAAAACTTCCAGAATTAGTGATTGATATGCATTTCCTTATAAGAGAAACATAAAACCCCTCATTTCTTCATTCAAGATGTGTGAATGCATATTAATTTCTTAACTTAATAAAATAAGAAGTTATCAACAGTGTAAACAGACAACCTACAGAATGGGAGAAATTATTTGTAAACTATGTATCCAACAAATGTCTCATATCCAGAATCGATGAGGAACTGAAGCAGAAAACAAACAACTCCATTAAAAACATGGGCAAAGGACATGAACATGTACATCTCAAAAAAGACATACACACGGTCAATAAGCATATGAGAAAGATGCTCAGTCTCCCTAATCATTAGAGAAATGCAAATCAAAACTACAGCAACAGACCTTCTCACACTGGTCAGAATGGCTATTACTACAAAGTCAAAAAATAACAGATACTGGCAAGAATGCAGAGAAAAGGGAACACCTCTACACTGCTGCTGGGAATGCAGATTAGCTCAGCGGCTGTGGAAAGCAGTTTGGAGATTTCTCAAAGAACTTAAAAGAGAGCTGCTGTTCGACTCGGCCATTTCATTACTGGGCATATATGCAAAGGAATATAAATTGTTCTGCCACAAAGACACATGCACACATATGTTCATCACAGCACTGTTCACAACAGGAAAGACAGGGAATCAACCTCCGTGCCCGTCAATGATGGACTGGATAAAGAAAATGTAGTACAATGCACCATGGAATACTATGCAGCCATCAAAAATGAGATCATGGCCTTTGCAGCAACAAGAATAAAACTGGAAGCCATTATTCTAAACAAATCAAGACAGGAACAGAAAACCACGTACCACATGTTCTCACTTATCAGTGGGAGCTAGACATTGAGTACACATGGACACAGAGAAGGGAACAACAGACATGGGGGCCTGTTTGAGGGTGACAGACGGAAGAAGGGTGATGATTGAAAAACTACCTGCTGCATATTCTACTAATTGCCTGAGTGACAAAACCGTCTGTACACCAAATCTCCACAGCATGCCATGTAGCCATGGAACAAACCTGCAGCTGTACCCCGAACCTAAAATAAAAGTTAGAAAAAAAAAGGAAAATTAATTAGATTGATGCTTAGAGCCAGAACATTTTTAAAAAAATAAATTAAATTAAATTTATTAATTTAAGACATGTGAATATCACATATTTCTATTGCCCTGATCTGGACAAGTGTGGAAAAGATGGGTTTAAAGAGAATCATCCTGCTAAGTCAGTTATATTTTGTATTTTATTTTTTAATTTATTTTATGTTTGATTTTATAACTTTTTGTTAGACTTATTTATTATGAAATGTGTCTGTTTCATTAAGTATAAGACGTGAATCAGAGCCCGGAAATGCGTGCTGAGGTCTTGTGTCTTCTTGCTATACTTTGTCTTTATCCACAATAACAAATATAATAATAAAAGTGAACTAAGGTTCGCAGAGGTAAGGATAGGAAGGTGTGAGTATATGTTGTTTTATATTCACCAGCTTAGTTTACTTCTCAGATCACTTTTTAGTTCAGATTTATAAATCTTGAGAGGGTCTTAGAGATTTTACCTCAGGTCTCCGGCCTTATGGGGAAATGTCTCAAAGGCATACGTCTCCCATCATAACGCCTGAATTCAGAGAGTGCAGAGGGAACCCCAAGCCAACTTCAGTCATGCTGGGGGATCACGATTTTAAAAGATCCTTGCAACATTATGAGATATTCACTAACAGGATTGGAAACTGTGTCTCATGTTAAATCTAAAATCACAGCTTTTGTTCTCAACACCTGGCCTGCATTTGAAAACATGGAAACTGCCCTGCTGAACGGAGCTCGTCTGACGTCCTCATGCAGGGCGCTGAGGGTCACTGAGTGCATATGTCATCTCTCCGTCCTTCCTATCCACAGTGGGCATGCGGGAAATGGCTACCAAATAAACACATGAACTAGGATAAAAGTCTTAGGAATATTTTCTCTTACTTTAAATAAATCTTTTTTAGCATTGAGAAAACAAAGCAACTTCAGTACAAAAAAAAATAAACACTAAACTCACCAGGCCTGTCTATCACTCTGGTAGGCTGGCAATTTAAATATTGCACATCAAGGCAGCCATCAATGTGCCGCTCTACTTTGAAAGTAATGGCATTTGTAATGGCTGGTTTTGTCCGTGAAAGAGAGAATGAGCACATTTTGGCAAAGCTTCCTTAAAGTTTCTGCTGTGGGTTTGCCTTGGCACCACAAAGCAAACGTTACATCTTTCCTGCTTATTTAGCTGCGCATGAATGAAAAAGGAGCACTAAAGCACGACATCCCCCAAAAGAAAGGATCGTGTGATTTGGGCAAAGGTAATATATTTCTCTAGAATCTGCATTTGTGTACACACAGATAATTTTGTAGTTTATTTATTTGCTTATTTATTTCACAAAGCAAAGACGACCAGAAACCATATTCTCATCCTGTTGAATTTTAAATGTTTCACATAATTTTTTTTGTTTTGTTTTGTTTTGTTTTTGAGACTGAGTCTTGCTTTTGTCACCTATCCTGGAGTGAAATGGTGCAATCTCGGCTCACTGCCACCTCCGCCTCCTGGGTTCCAGCAATTCTCCTGTCTCAGCCTCCCGAGTAGCTGGAATTACAGGTGTGTGCTACCCCATCTGGCTAATTTTTGCATTTTTGCTAGAGATGGGGTTTCACCATGTTGGTCAGGCTTATCTGGAACTCCTGACCTCAGGTGATCCACCCACTTCAGTCTCCCAAAGTGCTAGGATTATAGGAGTGAGTCACCGTACCTGGCCATAATTTCGCATAGTTTAAGTCATCGCATTAAAATTAACAGTTATGTTGACAAGCCAGTCTCAGATTCTTCTCTGGACAGTACTGTCAAACTGCCATGAGAACAGTGGTGTGAGTGTCTTCACAGAAGTAACGACAGCAGTGGTGTGAGTGTCTTCACAGCAGCAGTGACTGCAGTGGTGTACATGTCTTCACAGCAGCCTGCTGCTCACATACTTGCTGTAGTGTCGGCCGCTGAGGTGTTTGTTCATCCTGGTCTGTCATGTGATGCTTTGAAGTGCATCATCACTGTCGAACTTACATTGTGTCCTTACACTTTTTCCCGCTGGCATTACCCAATTCTGTGCACACGGAAAAGACCTGCATGCCTGTGGCTATGCTTATGCAGTTTGCTTCAACTTTATTATACATTGTCAGATAACACAGAAACGGATATGTAGCATTTCACAGTCTAAAATAATGATTAACAACTTGGAGGACATTTATTGCCATCAAAAGTAAATCTCCTTGGCTAGAAAAAAGGAAAGAAATGGATTCTTCTTTGATGTCTCCAGGTGACTTTGAGTAAGCATTTTCAGCACAGGGCTTTCATCTCATCTGCTACACAGGCTGAACCACACGGGGTCTTCCTCCTGCCACCACGTGGACATCAGGTAATGGAAGGATGCTCCCACTGCAAACCTCCTACACGCTGGATAAAGCAGCAACAACACACTTTCAATAAGCGATGCCACGTGCGTAAAACAGGGCGAGTGTCGAGAAATAAACTGGCTGTGGAAACCCTGCATGGGCAGCTCGTGAGTTAGCTCTGCACGCGTCCTGGGGGAAGGTATGAGAGGTTGCCCAGAGAAGCTGGGAGATGCTAACCTGAGCACTCATGAGTTAAGGAAGTGGAACTGGGGTCCCAAGGGGACCAGAAATAAAACCTATCTGTTCCATACAGGGAGAGGACGTTTTGGGGGATTTGTAACCACAGTCTGAACCACATGTAGCTTTGGGGGTCAAGTTTGTAACACACATAGTCTGAAACCCCCCACCCCATGTTCATGAGTTGACACAAATCGTGGTGCCTGAGTGATTCAAAGATCTGAGCATTTCGAGAGACTCTCTGAACCCGAGTCACACGCATGGCCCACAGCTCATATGTCGTGGAAGAAGAGCTCATTGCCAAGTACTGTGAGGCTTCAGAGGAAGCAGTCCAGGGAGCGTGAAGCCAGCTGACTCGGTCAGTGGAAGGGTTACAGCCTCCTCCCCAACAACCCGTGAGAACGGATAGAAATGAAGGAGTCATATGAATATTGAGGAAATAGCGAATCAGTAGTCAATATTTCCACCAAGGAGCTTGATGCCCAGCTCTGCAAGGAGGAACAGCTGAGGAGGCCCAGTTACTGGCACCCTTAAGGCCAGGACAAAGGGAAGAGGGTGGAGTCATCGGAGCCTTGGAGTTTGGAAGAAGGATCATGTGTAGCCACCCACAGGCCTGTGTCCAACCTATCTGCTCAACACGGGACTGTTGGGCCATGCGCTCCAGCACGGGCGCAGCAGCTCAAAGCCCAGGTGACTTTGAGTAAGCGTTTTCAGCAGTTCGAGTTAGGTTTATAGAGGGAGCATCCTTCATTACCTTACATTCGCATGGTGGCAGGTGGAAGTCAGCGTCTGATTCAGCCTGTGCAGCAGATGTGATGAAAGTCCTGCGCTGAAAACGCTTACTCAAAATCACCTGGGCTTTGAGCTGCTGGGTCCTTGACGGAGTGCATGGGTCTGGCCTGGGCAGGCTGGGAGGGCTGGAGGCTGGGTCAGTGGCTGGACCCACCCTGGAAGCCACAACTTGCAGATGGAGGAGCACGCCCACCCCTCCCACGGCTCCACAATCTCTCCGGGGCTCCCGCCGGAATCCTGTGGCCACACAAGATGTAACTTTCAACTCTAGCGTCCCAGAGTAGAATAGCAAGAGTGGGTTGGAGCTGAGATACCACAGGTATGTGTCTCACACATCATGAACGAGACAGTGGGAAACAGGGACAGAATGAAAATGCCCAACAAACAAAGCATGTGATTTCTAGAGAAGAAGATGAGAGACCCCAGAAGAGACACTATTTAAAATAAGATGAAGGCTAAGAATGTATTTTTTAATGGTGAAAGACAGCAAATCCCTTCATCACAAGCAGAACAAACAAAAATAAATCTACTCTTAGACATGTCTGTCACATGGATGCCACAGAACTCCAGACAGAGAAGGTCCTTAAAAGCAGCATGAGAGAAAAGGTGATTTCCAGCAAGGAAACAGTATTTAACAAAATCAGCAGCTGAAGCCAGAGACAGGTTATTCGTATTTCCAAAGTGGTAAGGAAATTCACCCCGCGCCTGGGACAGGCTACTCAGCTAAATTATTATTAATAGGTGAGGGTGAAAAAGTGTATTTCCAGGAAACAGCAATGACCATATAAGTAGCTGACATTCCCAAAGCTCTCCATATGCACAGATTCTGCTCCAGGTGTTTACATGGATCATGCCTTCCATTCACAGGAAAGGGACCGCTCTTGTCCCCACTTGACGCATGACAAAATCTAAGGATAAAAGCCTTAAATAATTTTCCAAAGTTTATGGAACTAATAGGGCTAGGATTTTACTACTAACACCCAATGAAGACAACTCCCAAAGGATTTCTCATAGAGAAGGAAACTGATTTCAGAGAAATAAAATAGGATGATAAAGGAATAAAGACCCAAAAAATGTGCAAGTAGACAGTTCATCTTAGTAAAGCTCTAACTACGTGAGACAATGTTGGGAACAATGATAATGACTGTTTGGAGAGTAGAAACACAGGTAGAACTCAAATAGAACTCAAATACTAGTTAATAAGATTTAGTACAAGAGAATGATCAGAATTAGAGAATTTGGAGGATAAATATTGAGAGAGGAGGTGAAGCTATTGCTTATATTTAAACCTGGTTGGGTCAAGAATATTTTTAAATATTTAAGGTAAACCACTAAACAAATAAAGACATAATGTATAGCTACGTTATACATGGAATAGTAGGCAAGAAATTCTAATTATATAAAAAGCTTGTGAGCTATTTCAATATTACACAATAGACCTCAATATTAAAAATGGTTACTATTGAATGATAAATGGAACCCTTCACTAAGAAGATATAATCATTCTAGTTTCCTTTACCTTGTAATAGCTTCTAATACATAAAGAAAAGTAGCAAATACAAAGAAACATTGAAACCTCTATAATCGCAGTAGTATAATTTATCACTCTTTTGTTGATAACTGATAGATGTAATAGACCCAAAAAATGGTGTCTCTAGAGGAGACTTCAACAAAACATTTATCAGACTTGATTTAATGGACATGCCTAAAGCATTGTACTCAACAGTTGAAAAAATGCACAATCTTTTCAGGCATACATAGAATATTTATAAAATTGATTATGCACTTGGCCAAAGAATTGATAAAATACAAAGTACATTCTCCAAAACAATCTAATAAATCAAAAATTAAAAATGTCATTTATTTGGAAATTTAAAATTCACTTCTAAGTAACTTAGAAGCACCACAGCAATAATAAAGATCATGGTAAAAATTAGAAAACATTTAGAACAGAATGACAGTGAACATTCAACCAAAACTTTTTATATGTACCTAAAGCAGCAATGAAAGGGAAACATAACTATGGAAGTTTACATCAGGAGACTGTAGCCAAGTGTACAACTCAAGCCATAGAAACCTCGTCACAGGAAAAGTAAATGCAAAGAAAGTGGGAGGTAAGTAGTACCGTAGCTCAGAATAAAGCTCAGTGAAATGGAAAACAAATGAAAATCAAGAATGATAAATTTATTCTTTGCATCATTAAATTATCACACCTCATAAAAGATTGATCAAGGAAGAAAAGAAAGCATAGAAAAACCACTGTTAGGTATGAAACGCAGACACCCACACACACACACACACACACACTCATACACACACGCACTGACAGCAGAGGTGCAATCCATTATAAGGGAATACAATTCATACTTGTATGTGAGGAAATCTGAAATTTTAGATTAAAAAGGCAATACCCAATAAGTCTGTAACTTCATACACAATTGAGAACAATTATAAAATTAACTGGATTTAAAAATCATTACAAAAACAAAATTTTCTATTAAAAATCTACCACCAAAACAACAATAAAACCCCCAACAAAATAAAAACACACATAGCAAAAAGCAAATAACTGACTACTCAAAAAGTCTTACAGAGAACTTCTCCCAAACAATCAAGATACAAATTATACAAATCTACATCTCTCTTTCAGAGAATGGGAATGGGGAATTCCTTGGCTCACTTTAGGTAGTCAGTATAACCTTTATGCCAAACTCATACAAAAGCAGGATGACACAGGGAAACTATAGGCCAATGTTGATTAATAAACATAGATGCAGACATCCTAATCAAAATATCAATAAATCCAGCTTGTTTTATATTAAAAAAGTTACATCACGACCAAGTTAGGTCCATTCCAGATATGCAAGAATGGCTTAATGTAAAATAATCTATTAATATAATTCACAACTTTGATAAATTAAAGGAGAAAAATCTAAAATTACCTATTGAGTTATACCAAAAATTGCTAAAATTTAAACCTTGATCAAATTAATCATGCAAAAAATAATGAGACATATAGAACTAGAGGAAACATCCTCAGCCTAATAAATGCTAACTACCAACATTGGTTAACTTCCCTGCACCAAGATTGCAATAAGGTTTTTGTAGTTAACATGTATTAGTCAATAAATGTAATTAGTTAATTGCAAAATATTTTCAGCCTTCTCTTTAAAATCATACAAAATGAGATTGGTCATTATTATGACTTAGGTATGTGCTGGAGAAGCAAACCTATTCACTAAGTAAAACAAATAAAAGATTTATGAATTGGAAAGAATGAAAAAACGGTGTTATTTGGAGGTGGTATGACACTCTAGGGTCAAGAGATTCTACAAACAAGTTGTTAGAAATAAGTTGGGTGCAGTGGCTCATACCTGTAATCCCAGCACTTTGGGAGGAGGCTGAAGTGAGAAGATCGCCTGGGTCCAGGAGTTCAAGTCCAGCCTGGGCAACATGGTGAGATCCCCATATCTACAAAAAGTAAAAAAAAGAAAAAGAAAAGTTAGCCAGGCATGAACACACAAATGCACTCCAGCCTGGATAACAAGGCAAACCCCTGTCTTAATTTAAAAAAAAAAAAAACAGAAATAATAAGATAGTTCCAGAATTGTAGTGCTAAAAACTATCTATAAACAATTAAGAGGTCAACTTTAAAAGTCTAATTTACAATAACATTATAATTACAAAGTAACTAAGAATAAATCAAAAAACCTTGTTTAAGTAAAACGCTATTTGAAACATTACAATATCTGAACGAATGAAGAGATGCACGATGCTTCTTCATAGTGCCATATAGTGTATGCACATGTGCTGGAGCCCCTAAAAAATATTCAGCAATATTCACTGCAGACGTATTATGTCCTGGTGTTCCAGGTAACTGAAATGCAGCTACAATCTATATATCTTAAAAAAAATACCCCACATGTGCAAAAGTCACCCCTACAAAATTATTCATAGCAGCATTATTTGCAATTAATTTTTAAGTACATTTATATCAAAAGCAGAATCCATCAATGCTGTTAGATTTATATAATAATGTCCTACATAGGATTAAACAGCATTGAATTCCAGGGCTATCTGCATTGACCTGGACAATTATCAGAAGTACCATAAAAACAGAAAGTGGGTGAACTAATCACATGCATAAAAAATTTACAAACATTTAAAATCTTACTACATCATTAAGAGATATATATATGTGTGGTGCACAATTTACATTGTGGTTGGGACTGACAATCACCAAAGTTCAGGAGAGGCTACTCTGGGGTGAAAGAATTAAAATTGAGGATGAGAGCCTGGGCGCGGTGGCTCACACCTGTAATCCCAGCACTTTGGGAGGCCAAGGTGGGCAGATGACGAGGTCAGGAGATCAAGATCATCCTGGCTAACATGGTGAAACTCGGTCTCTATTAAAAATACAAAAAACTGGCAGGGCGTGGTGGCGGGTGCCTGTAGTCCCAGCTACTCGGGAGGATGAGGCAGGAGAATGGCGGGAACCCGGGAGGCAGAGCTTGCAGTGAGCCGAGATGGCACCACTGCACTCCAGTCTGGGTGACAGAGCAAGACTCTGTCTCAAATAAATAAATAATAAATAAATAAAATGAGGACGAGAACACACAGAGATATGCAATTGTCTATTTTATTGTCTGAAAATTAAAAATAAAGATGGAAAGGAAAATCTCACAAGAAAATATAGCAGAATACTATGTTTAACAAAGCTGGAGTTGATTATATGTGTCCTATTATTTACTATACTTTTCGTGAACTTGAAACAATGTTTAATAAGGAAAAGGAAGGCAGGAAATGGAGATCAGGGGAAGGAAGAGGCGTGGGGAGTGGGGCAAGGAAGAGACTGAAGAGATAAAGTCAGGAACAAGATGGTACCGGGACCCTCAGCACATCATTCAGAAAAAAGAGTGTTTTGTGTTGCAGTTGATCCATTGCTGAAAACCTCTACATCATACTGACTTGCGTTGCATGTTAGATTTTCTTAGTCATTTTCTTCTCTACTTTACATCCATAAAGATCTGAGGCTTCTTTGAAGAGAGAACATTCATTTAAACTAGGCATTCTTTATTCAAATAATCTGTGTGCTACTGTGTGTGCTGGTCTAGCCAGCAAGGTCAGGGCTGAGCAAGGAGACCAGAGTTCCCGCCAGCGAGGGAGCTCTGCAATAGACGGGAAAACCATGGTTTCACAAGTCAGCTGCAGAGAGCGCCAGCCACGTGCAGCCACCGGATTGTGGTGCTGCTATTGAGAATATAAGGTAGGCAGTTGGGAAAGACTTCTCCAAGAATTTGACACTTGGCCTTGATCCTGAAGATAAGAATCGGCCATAAGAAGTTACCAGGGAAGATCATCCAAGCCAAAGAAAAGGAAAATGCCAGCCCCTTGAAAGGATGTGAGCCAGAGCCGAGTCGCCCTAAGAAACGGGCTGAAGGCTAGGAAGGCTCCCCAGGAGCAAGCAGAGAAGAGCATTGTGGGAGAGAGGCCAGCAGGCAAATGAAGAGGTGATGGGAGACCCGGGAGCAACAGTGAAGAGTTCCGCCTGAGTTGTAACAGCAGTAGGCAGCCTTGAAGGTCTTCATAGTTGAGAAAGAGTTCCACGGGTAGAGATGGGAGAAAAGAAAGCACTAGAGAATGAGAATGGCAGGAGCCCCATGGGGAGCTTGCCAGAGCCCATGGTCCTGCCTAGCTAGAGCCTGGGCAGTAAGCGGAGATGCAGAGAAAAAGCATTTGTAAAACAGGCGGGGTTCAGACATCATGTGCCGTAACCCACATGCCTAATTAAAAATGCAATATGAAAATGGGATTAAACTTTAATTAGGTGGACTCATTGAGCTGTTTTTGAAAATCTTAGAAAATTTTAATTCTGGAGGGAATTGCACAACCACCTCATTTTTCAGATGGAGAAACAAGGGCATAAAGAGAACAGTGATTCACACACACACAAAAAG
>NW_012114433.1:583837-602672 GCF_000951035.1 Colobus angolensis palliatus
GAGTTCCGCCTGAGTTGTAACAGCAGTAGGCAGCCTTGAAGGTCTTCATAGTTGAGAAAGAGTTCCACGGGTAGAGATGGGAGAAAAGAAAGCACCAGAGAATGAGAATGGCAGGAGCCCCCATGGGGAGCTTGCCAGAGCCCATCCTGCCTGGCTAGAGCCTGGGCAGTAAGCGGAGATGCAGAGAAAAAGCATTTGTAAAACAGGCGGGGTTCAGACATCATGTGCTGTAACCCACATGCCTAATTAAAAATGCAATATGAAAATGGGATTAAACTTTAATTAGGTGGACTAATTGAGCTGTTTTTGAAAATCTTAGAAAATTTTAATTCTGGAAGGAATTGCACAACCACCTCATTTTTCAGATGGAGAAACAAGGGCATAAAGAGAACAGTGATTCACACACACACAAAAAGACGATTTTGGATGGGTGAGGGAAATTCCAAGACATAGTTACCACGCACTCAGCACTCACTCCCTCTCAGCACTGTCCTGTCTTCACCTCTATTAAGCAGCTTGGGCCTCATGGCAGCCAGGTGAAGGAGACGCTGCTTTGCTTGCCATTTTTGCAGATAGGGAAACTCAGGTCCCAGAGGACTGGGTCAAAGTCTCGTGGCTGGCAAGTGATAAATCCAGGTAGATGGGAGGTGCTCAGCCATTAGCCTTCTCAGATGAGTTATTTCCTTCTTCCTTTATGAAAATAAATACCCTGGAATGTATTTTTAGGAGCAAAGACTCTGAATCTAAAAGGCCAAAATTATGTATTTACTTGATCAGTTCACCAAACGTCCCACTTAAATTAAAAATCAGACATTTTTTGGCATTGTGCAGTCTAACAAAAAAAACTAGACTGAAGTTTTAACTGGTTGTGAAAGTGATGTAGACGTAGCCTGGCACACACAGAGAAAAGTGTTCACATAGAATGTATCCTCAGCACCATCTGGGAAACCTCAGTGAGATTTATTTCAGAGTTATAAAAAGATACAGGAACATAATGGATCTTTGCCAAACTCAAAAAATGAGCTTTGCTTTCATAGTTACTCTCCCACTGGGCGTCTTCCTCCATATCAGGGCACATTCTTTATTCTTGTAGGACCTTCAGGTAGCATTTACCAGGCAAACTCAGTAGCAGCTGCTGGGAGAAGGGTCTTCCTGTCCTTAAGCAATGAGGGGTCCACTGTAGCCAAACCCCATACCAGCCTACAAAGGCAGAACTAACAGTATGCAGATGCTTCTCCCAATTCCATATACAGTAGATATGATATTTATAACATTATAAGGAAACATGTGTGTGACTCTGCTTTTTACAAAAGACAGTAAGGATCTGTTCACTTTCCATTTTGCTTCAGTTACATCTTGCTGGGTGGCTTCTAATCTGGAGATGACCAAGTCATTTCAAAAATCTGAATCTGACCACATGACAACTGGGACAGCTGTGTATAATGTGAGTAAATCAGGTGTACAATATGCTCAAGAAAATGGGTGGCTGCAAAACTGCTTGCATATTTAAATTATTTATCGGTAGTAGAAATAAAGCAAATAATAATAGTAATAATACTTTATTAGCCAGAGAAACAAAACCAAGGGATATAACACATGGGGTTGTTTGCCATGGTGCAAATGACTGCAAGAGAAAAAGGAAGGAGGGGTTACTGAGCAGGCAAAAAGAATGCTGACACTCAGGGTCAGGAGAGCTGGCACCCCTGCACCTGCTGCTGGAGACACTGCCACACTGAGCAATTTGTCCCCAGGGCAGGGTAGCTTCCAACCAGTGGGCCAATAAAACGACAGTGCTGGCTCTGCCACCCGCACTTTCTCAGTCTGGATCCCTAACACCCTTGCTGCTGCCAAGCCAACCACCAGCACCTGTCCACAAGGTGGCAGCAGAGCAGGAAGCGTTTCCCCTCCTGCCTTTCCATCTTCCTATTGGCAGATCCTAACAAGGACCAACTGGCAAGGGAGCCAGTGATGGGAAGTGCTGACCCCACCCAGCAGTAGAGAGCAGAGCCCTCAGACAGGGGGTTCAGGAACAGCAGGCAAATGGCCCGAAGACAAACCCAATGTGTTCACCACTCACTGTGTGGCACACACCACATGGGGTCTAATTCATTCAGTCCTCCCTGATGCTCTGAGCTGGGTGCTGTTTTACTCCCATTCTAAAGATGAGAAAACTAAGTCAGAGGAAAATCCATTTTCCCAAGTCCATGCAGCTAGTCAGTGATTGAAGCAGAACCAGACACGTAGCGCTAAAGTCCAGCACCAGCCTGCCCGGTCTTAATATCTGTTCCTATTTTTTCTTGTTTATTTATTTATTTATTTGTTTGTTTGTTTTATTTTTTGAGATGGAGTCTCGCTCTGTCGCCCAGGCTGGAGTGCAGTGGCACGATCTCGGCTCCCTGCAAGCTCCTCCTCCGGGGTTCACGCCATTCTCCTGCCTCAGCCTCCTGAGTAGCTGGGACTACAGGCGCCTGTCCCCACGCCCGGCTAAATTTTTGTATTTTTAGTAGAGATGGGGTTTCACCGTGTTAGCCAGGATGGTCTCGATCTCCTGACCTTGTGATCCGCCTGCCTCGGCCTCCCAAAGTGCTGGGATTACAGGCGTGAGCCACCGTGCCTGGATCCCTATTTTTTCAATTAAAACTTAATTATTCACTTGGCACCCAAAAATCATGGTTTCTAACAGGATTCTCCAATAAAAGGAAGTGGGGCTCTCTAGAGAAATGGCTAATTGTACGACTTGAGCAGCAAAGATGAGCCTGGAGTATCTTACGATGCCAGAAAGCAGGGAAGTGCTAAGCACACACACAAAAGCACACAGCCATACACAACCACACACACACAACCATGCACAACCATACACAACCCCACACAACGACACACAAAGCCACACAATTATACAAAGCACACACAACACATACAAACATACACAAAATCATATACAACCATACACAACCCCACACAACGACACACAAAGCCACACAATTATACAAAGCACACACAACACATACAAACATACACAAAATCATATACAACCATACACAACCCCACTCACAACCCCACACTATCATACACAACCCCATACACACAATCCCACGTCTTACAAAGCACACACAGTCATACACACAACCATACACAACCATATACACACAACCACTCACAACCACACACAGAACCATACACAAGCCCCCACACACAACCCCATGCAATCATACAAATCACACACACAACCATACACAACCACACACAGCCACACACAACCATACACAACCATATATACAAAACCACTCACACAAACACACAACCCCACACAACCCCAACCATACACAACCCCACACACACAACCCCACGCAATCATACAAATCCCACACAACCACACACACAACCATACACAACCCCCACACACACTAACCCAATCATAGAAATTACAACCAGACACACAACCATACACACCCAGCCACACACATACACAACCATATATGCACAACCACACACAACCACACGCGACCCCACACACAATAACTACACACAACCCTACACAAGCACACACAACCAAATACAACCACACAACCACTCACACACCACAGACATACAACAGCACACAACCACACACAACCATACACACAAAACCATACCCAACCACACACAACCATTCCCACACAACCATACACAAACACACACACATAACCATACACAACTTCACACATGCACAGCCACACACAACCACACAGACATATGTGACTATTGATGGGGGCATGCCAAGGGAACACAGGGGCCAACTAGATGAGCCAAAACAGTTTGAGGAGGGGACAGATCAAGGAGCATCAGATCGTCACCCGCATAGACAATAAATACCCTTGAGGCCACACAGAGAGAAGTCAGTGATGGAGTAGGCAGGTGAACCGGAGAACAGACACACCTCCCAGGTAGAAGAATTCAAAAGTGATTGCTGCCATCGGTCCTCAGGGAGCTGGCGCATCACTCCCCACCCTTTAAATGCCTTCCCTCCAAATCGTCCCCTGTGGAACAGGGTCGGGGGTGGCTGCACCTGACACACCCCACCTGGGCAGGTGAGTAAGGTCAGCACGGGCAGAGATATGATGCGTTGCTGGACGCAGCCTCTGCAGGATGTGATGAGAACAGTGCCTCAGCTCCATGGTCTTCCTCCCCTGCACACAGCCTCGTCTATGCCTGTGGCATCTGAGCCTCCCCTGCAAGATGGCCTTCATGCGTTGGCTCAGCATGGGACTGGCCAGGTAACACTGTGGGCAGCCCTGGAACCACTCTGCTTCCTTCCCAACCAAGAACATGTATGTCTGTGACTCAATCCCACCCCACCCACCCAGCAGCTCCCTCAATTCCTCTCCTTCCCTGGGGTGTGGTCACAGACGAGGGACCAGCAGTCACTGACTCCCCATCGTAGGGCTGTCTGATGAAAAGTTTTACGACAAATAATCGTTATCGTTATCTCTCAAAAAGTAGTCTCCTTAGAAATACGACATGGGGACCATTCCCTGTGCCACGTGCTTTTTTTTTTTTTTTTTGATACAGGAGTCTTGTTCAACATGTTGCCCAGACTGGAGTGCAGTGGCACAATCTTGGTTCACTGCAACCTCCGCCTCCCGGGTTCAAACAATTCTTCTGCCTCAGCCTCCCTAGTAGCTGGGATTACAGGCACCCGCCACCGCACCCAGCTAATTTCTGTATTTTTAGTAGAGACGGGGTTTCACCATGTTGGCCAGGCTGGTCTCAAGCTCCGGACCTCGTGATCCACCCACCTTGGCCTCCCAAAGTGCTGGGATTACAGGCATGAGCCACCGTGCCCAGCTCGTCACATGCTTTTAAGATGTTGTCCCTCACTGTCCCTGCAGATGCTGGCTATGAAGTGTGCGTGGGGTGCGGCTTTATGGAACACAATGCCATCTGTGTAGACAACAGCGGGTCATTTTGTGTCCACTTGTTTTGAAAGAATTAGACTGAGCAATGTGAAGACCTTACCAAAGCTTTGGAAATAGAGACATTTACATTTGAAACAAAAGTTTTTAAAAGGAGAAGAGAGGAAACTGGAATAATCTAGCCATTCTTGTTGCCTGGGACCGTCATCTGAGAAGTGAAACTCAGGACAAGCATCTGAGTTTGTTTTTAATTGTATTTGTTTCTGTGATAACGAACAACCTCTTTGACTTATTCCTCTTTGTATTGACTGGCCGTCTCGGTATAACGCAAACATAGTTGACATCTTCCCCAAACCTATCTCTCGAAGTTATAACATACGCTGGAACTTGTCCCGGTCCAGTTACCAGTGTCATGCTGAGTAAATGATTCATTACTACAGAACTGATGAAATGCAGAGCTCGGGCAGCCTCAACTGGAGAAGTTTTGTGAGGTGTAGGTTTTCAGCGGAGAACCCTGTTCCTGCAGTCTCAATCAGTTCCACACACATTGACCATTTTGCCCACCCTAGAATCCGATGTCATTACTCTGCTTGGTGTGAGCTCTCATCCTTCCCCTTAAATAAGATGCACTTACACTTCTCCGACATTAGCTTCACCGCGTCCCCCTAAATAAGAAGAGACTAAAGATCCCAAAATGCCCCAAAGTTATTCTCCGAAGACAATGTTGTGGATGACTTATCCTAGATCAATCACCATTGAAGGTCGCCTGTCCTATTTGGCAATATTTGCTCAGTAACTAATAAAGATCAGCCTGCAGTTATTTATATTAGGTTATCATCTCTCCAGGGTGAAGCTTAATCCATTTTGCAATGTTTTTCCCAACAAGACAACATGAGTTTCTTCGTCTGAAAATGAATTAAGTGCATGCTTTCTAAATATGGGATCTGACATTGTTCTTGTTACAAAAAGCAATTTATTCCCCAAAAGGCTTACACTTCAAAGGTTATATAAAAAGGTTCAAATATCAATGCTATCCATTTTTCAATTACTGGGCTTCCTAACACCACTAGCTTTCGGACAGATAAGCACTGGTATCAGTTTTCTTATTCACCATCTTATAGGTTTCCAATTCCACAGCACAGAGAAAGCAAATTTATTGTAATACATTTAGCCGCTTTGGAAACGGGAGTACCCAGACTGTTTCCTCCAAGACTATAGAAGGTATCAAATAGCATCTTAAAGGGGTATTTGTAAGTGCTAGATACTAATGATTGCAATTGTAGATAGAGCTTCAAGTGTCTACCTATAAACAGAATAATATACAAAAGTGTAAGGTGGCTAGAGGAAAACCCCTTTTATCGTATGAAAATGAAGGAGCCGTGAAAACCATCCAGACCCTCCTAAGAGAGAGTCCACAGACATGCGTGTTTTCCTATGAGGAAAGAAAACATCCTTTCCTCTTCTGTTGTGCTATCAGATAAGAGAAAATTATGTTGTGCATATTTTCTTTCTGACATTAAAAAAAATCTTAGGATAATGTGTGAAGAATTATTTTGGTATAAAGAAACAATGCTCTAATACTCAGAAAAAGATACATTTTTGTTGCCAATCCAGATGTATCATACAAGATTTTTCATGATTGAGTTACAAAGGTAGAAAATTCTGATTCATATATTTGTGTTAATTCCTCTCAGTAACAAAACAGGACTCCTTTTAAAACTTAAGAAACATTCTCCTCTTAGGAGATAATACTGATAATCTGGCATCGTAATAGCAGGAGTCTGGAGGTCAGTGCTGGGCTGGAATGAGTTCCATCAGCAGGAGAGCATGCAGGCTCGGGGGGGTTCTGTCCACAGCCAGGTTTGTGGTAGATCTTCCAGGGGGTCAAACGTCTGCTGTTGAGCACGAGGCACCGAGCATGCCAGGCCCTCAGCTCATGGGAGGAAGACCCCTCGCCACCTTCCCAGGCAGCCCCCTCGGGGAGGAGAGCATCGCATAAATAAATCAGCACATAGTTACATAGATTCATGATTTGAGTTGATTCAATGAGATGAATCCAGCCAGAGTGCAGACTGGGCACAGAACGTGTGCCTGACCATGGCCTGTCCACTGGCTGGGGAAGCGGTCAGTTTGGAACACCATTGCACGATTTCCATAAACCCCTGCCATTTAAACTGTCAACAAGGATTGGCAATACCTTCTAATTTAATATCCCCCCACGACCCCCACTATTAGCTTGAACAAATCGCTCAGGAAACAAGAATTTATAAACATGCTACGTGTATATTATTAATTGCTTCTTTTTTAAGCCCACAACATACCTGTTAGTTTCTATGTGCCACTGAATTTGAGGTACAACGAAGCAAGAATTACAAAATTGCTAAAGGAAGCATAAGGCTTGGGTCCAAAAGTCTGGAAAAGTCAAGAGAAAAACTTCAGCTTACATGCTGAGTCCTTATGGAGGACAGCTGGACAGCCGCCTCTCCTCAGCCTCTGCGCATTCTCCTCGCCAACGAGTCCTCTGTCTCGCCGCCAAGTTGACCTTTGCCTTCACGGACATTGTTCGGGAAATCCTGTTACCCATGACCCACAGGCGCACAACCACAGAACCTCGAGTTCCCTGCGTCCCTTCCCGACAGTTCAACTCGTTGACCTCTCAGCTCTGATGCAATATTTCACTCATGAGCATTTTTCTTCTGTGCTTTATTGAGTCTCACAAACAACTGTCTTTGTATCAGTTATTGACTGGGCACTCCAAAGAGACTGATGACGAAAAAATACAATACACTTCGATGAACATTTTGATGGAAAAAATGGAAATTTCTACGAAGACAGCTGTGCGTGTGTTCCAAGCTGTATTCTGTCTACACAATGACAGTTCTGGTGGCGATGATTACTGTTATCTAGATAACACTGTGTCATACATTACTTGTTTTCAGGTATTAATTCATATGATTCTTAAAACTTTCTTATGGAGTCTGTGGAGAAGAACACTTACCCTCGTTTTGTAGGTGAGAAAAATAAACCAATGGGAAGACTGTTTAATAAGTAATCAGTTTACCTAATGTATCCGAGGGAATTATAAATAATGTAGAATGCATCCTTTATGTTATTTGAGAAATTTCTAAAGAACATAAAATATACAGATTAATTTCTTGTGCATGGGGGCTTGAGGATGGGGCATCTTTGGGAGTTAGTTCTCGAGGAGTTGGCCTGGGTTGAAATCAGTGGCTCCTTCCATGACATCAGAATCATCCACGCCATCTGTCAACCCAAGCCCCAAACTTGAGCTTGGACCCCGTGCATCTCCTCTTCTTCTGGTGGTTAACACTAGACAGCAGGCAGATGCAGGCGCCCTTCAAGTGTCTGCTAAGCAGCCGTGGCTACACTAACTAAGACCTTCAGCTCCTATGAAGACCGAAATCGAGCGCTTAGAAGTGGAGCAGCCATATCCCCTGGAGTCTTTCCTGAGTGCAAGTCCTCAGGGCCTCACAAAGGGTTGTGAGGGTTGTGAATTACTATCTGAAAACAATAGCAACACGAAGTACAGATGTTACTGTGATAGCCTGTGCTTTTTGTTTAAAGGGCAAAGTGTGTGAAATCGTTTATTTGTATCAGCAAGTTTTGCTTGAATCTAATAAATGCATCGATCGTTTTCTACATGCACATCTGTATATGTCCAGGCTGCAACAAGAAAGCAGCTTTGGCTGAGACTTCATGGGAGAGGGTGGAACAGTGGAAGCGACCTACTCAGAAAGTCATCAGACCCAGCCTTGGGAGCTGCTATAGTCCTCACACTTAGATCCTGAAGGGAAACCTCAAATCTCAGCTGGGATTTGCCACCTTATCTTAATTAATATCTCAACCACTACCTCTCTATGAAAAGAATTCTAGTGTAACTAGTGTGATTGTTTTTCTTAAAATATTTTTTAAAATACATTCTTAATTGCCATTCTACTCTAGTGTAAAATTATACCATCTCTAGTCATTATCAGTTTAATTTAATGTTTTAACAGTATTTGCCTTGCACTCTTTGTCAGTCAACATCTAACAGAGCAGCTAGAGACAAAATGAGCATTCAGCATTTCCTGCAATGGTTTCCATAGGCATTTTTATTCTACCAATATGTTTAGGAAGAGTAATATACTGGTCTACGTGAGTTTATTTGCCTTTCTCTGCGGGTAATTAACAGTAGAGGGGGTAGGTCTGAGTTAACTATTAATAGCTTAGAAGTAAACCTGAATTTCAAAAACAACACATTATCAGACACAGTAAAAACCTGATTCTTCCATTTATTTTAAGAACTTATCAATGAATGGAAATTTCCAACTGTGTCAGACTACTGCACAATTGTGTTTTCCCAGCTGATGTTCATTTATGCTGCACACTGCTGTATACCTGTATTGCTGTCTAACAGTGTTAATTTCTTCCAACCATACGGGGTACAGGAAAAGAACTTTTCATGATGTCCCTGAGCCATCAGGCATAGTCTATGTTCACAGAAATTGTTTTAGCATTTCACTGAAGTGCTGTTGCCTAAAAGTCGGAAGTTCCCAGGGAGCAAAAACAATTTATGCGGCAAGAAAGATCTCCCCACTCATGGCTATGTTAAGCAAGGCAGCCGGGACCCACTGGTACTGCTCATGGTGCACACGGAGAGGAACAGGAGGATGGGGCACGCCAGCCCAGCGCCCAGCTCACTCCTTGCACGCACGTGCGTACACACAGGGTGCCCTGAAAGCTCTTCTTCCAGGTCCAGGCCCCGCTTTGCACACTAAAAAGCTGTCCCCTTTACCATCTTCAATCCTCACAAAACCTCAGCCGCACAACAACACACCCGCTTCTGCACTGTGGAAACATACAGCGAGGTGGCGTGGCTTTGCAAAGTCACACCGTCGTCACGCAGACTGGGGATGCGGAGGTGGACCCAGGCGGATTGGACCAAATGCCCAGTGATTTTTAGTTTACTGCATGTCACCTGTAAACTCTGTCCTCCCCTCCTCTCTCCTTCATTTAGTATTTCCTAAAATAATGCAAAAATATGTAAAGTGGAGAAATAAGAAATAAGAAGATTCCTGTGAGTAGAAGGAAAGCAAATAAGCGAGACAGAGCGAGATGCCAGAAGTCACAGCATCCCCACGTGTGGAACCTGCTGTATGGCTGCCTTATTCTGTTGGGGGAGGGGCCCTCCTGGCCTCATCCCCCTGCTGCCTGGCCCTGCTCTTGCCTCTGAATCCAGGCCTTTGGCCTAATTTTGCCACCTGTCACCGTGTGAGCCACCCCTGGCCTTTGTACTTAGCCCACAAATAACACTTGCCCTGAAATTCTCACAGGGATGCACGAAGAGCCAGTGGCACGGGCTTTGAAAGAAGAAAGTGAACTCAACACAGATGGAGTCATCACCGCGGCTCTGAGGCCTCCTCGGGGCCCAGGCCTCCTGTCACCAACGTCTCTACCAGGGATGGGACCCGGGGCGGGGCCTGTTCCTTCCTCTGCGCCGTGTACTTGCTTTTGATGAAACACATTGGTCACCCCAGAGAACTCAGCCCTCAGAAAACCTCAACAGAAATTCATGAAGATATTATTCTGGTAATAATAGTGGGGTTTCTTTGTTGTTGTTAAAACAAACCTTCCTTCTACTTACATACCCTCATGGTGACTGAGGAGAAGAGTTTCTGCAACATGCCCTCTTAAATCGTTTTGTTAGTAGGACATTCAAAAATGAGCCTTGGAACTTGGGCATCCTTGCCTTCCGTGTTAAAGCAGCTTTCTCCATGAGGCTGCCACGGAGCCCCCAGCATCTCAGACTGGGGTAATCAGGATCACTTTTTTAAGACAGGGAGTGGAAGGGGCTGTGCCAGTGCACGATGACCCCAGGATTAAACAGTGAGGGGCACTGTCAACACCACAGGCTATTGAGGAAACCTGACGCTATGTGTGGTGGCTTCGCCGTCAGAGATGGGGCTTCCTTTTGTAATTGGGGTTGTGCCAACCTCACATGCAGCTTCTCTTCTGGCGTCCCTTCTGACTGATGCCACAGCAGCCTCTAGCTGGCTTCAAACACTGCTTACAGATAGTTACTTTCCAGCAGCTATGCTGCATTTTGATGAAAAGTTTATGACACTACAAATTGCTAGAAATCACCACCCTTTAATTACATGGACATACTGTATTAACAAAAGACATCTTAAAGCAAGATCTGCAGATGAGGATCAGGTCAGATCCGAAGGCCTTTCCAGCTTCAGCCGGTGCATGGCAGAGCACCCACTTCCATCTGCGAGCTCAGAGCTCCTTGGCCACCATCTAGCAAGCCTGAGCTGGGAGGTGACTCCACATTCTGGGCAGATCTGAAGAGCCGTGTGCACCGAGGTTCTTCTCTGAACCTGGGAAGGAGGCCAGCAGATGAGGCAGGGGCAGACAATGGGCCCTAAGGCTGCAATGGAGTCCCCCACCCGCACCCCTCCCTGTGCAGGGTGTGAGGCTGCCCACCACTGCCACTAGAGTCACCCACTCACTGTGTCAAAATGTAATTTATAGGCCATCAGATGTGCTCATTTTAGCTGTACAATTCAATGATGTTTAGTAAGTCCACAGAGCTGTGCAACCACCTTCACAACTGAATTGGAGGACATCCTTTTCACCCTAGAAAGACAGCTGGCACCCATCTGCAGTCACTTCCCATACCCAATCCCAGGCCCCAGGCACTTACTCACTTTTAAAACTACAATTTCCAAATCCCACTGCAGACCTCATGAATCAGGGTGTCTGGGGCTGAATTCTGATGCATCCAAGTTCTCAAAACCTCTTCGGGGAGAGAAGGATCCTTGACCCAGGATGTAAGAACCTCCCCAGCAAGCGAGGGAAGCTTTGTGTCCGCCTGGAGAGAGAGGACTCAGAGAGACACGGTTCATGGTAAAGAGTTCATGGGAATGTGGATTAGGGCATTGGAAATTCTTCAGCTTGCACAGGCAGCAGAGTCCTTGAGTCCAGGTGGTGTGGCTCCGTTCACATGTACACTTCTCACAGTGGTTTACATCATGACGACACTCTTCAATGTGTGGTAAATCATATAAAAATGTCAAACCTAGTAAGATTATTTCCTAAACTATGTTTTTTGACTCAGTGCTAGAATCTATTTGAAAACTCTTTAGTTTTTTCTGTAAAGCTCCAAAGTTTAATAATTTGAATCTAAATTACAACCAAGCATCATAAGCACTGCACCTCCCAAACCAGCATACTCCCTATCCTTATAAAAGCCAAATGAGTTCATCATAATTAATGCTATAGAACAAACCCTGCATAATAATAATTAACCACATATTGTTAAGTGCTATCAAAAATGCTTGGCATTTAATTAGCTTGAAACAACACTCTCTGCATATTACCAAATGAGCTAATGTTGTTCTTCAGATGATCATTCTTCAGCAGGAAGTACTTTTGCTAACAGTCTTTTAATGTATTTATTAGTACTTCAATAATATTGAAGTACTGCACTAGCAATTTAGCTCAAATATTCCATTTCAATTAAACATTTGACCTCTTTGAACTCCCTGGAATTAGGGATTGGTTTGTAATTATGCCATTTGTGGGCACAGTATAATATAATAATAATCCAGAGTTTTATTGTTTTAGTACCTAATGTAGATGTTCTGTATAATGAAAGATTTCCAACATGTGGGTACCAGTTCCCTCAGGGGTGGAACAGGCTGGAATGTCACTCGAGGTCATGAGAGAAAAATTTGGCAATGGCAGATACACGAGGCGAGAACTACAAGTCAGCAAACTTGCATTCTACTGCCAAGCCAGGCAGAAACTTGCAATGTTTGCTCAAGCAAGCTTTTCTCTCCTCTGAGTAGATCCTCTTCTATGACGTGGGATAATATTGCTGGATTTATTTTCACTCCCAAGACTTCTATGAAGCTACACCAGTCTAAAATTTACATGTAAAGGACTTAGTGCTAATTGATACAAACAACCTTAGTAAAATGTAAGATTATGACATGAGCCTTTGTAGGAAGAATTCACATGATTCTATATTTATTCTAAAACAAAAATGAAACCGCGTAAAGATGATTAGGAAGGATTTGCTAAATTTAATAAAATATTGTTTTAATTAAATGGTGATTTAATAAAATACTGTTTATTAAAAGTCATATTAGCAACTTCTACTTATAAGTGAATCACACAGCTGTGCACTTACGTATCCTGCTTTGAATAAGTAAGTTGATCTCTCTTACCCTTTAGCAGTTACCCTTGTTATTCTAACTCTCATATTAGAACAAAAACAAGGGACAAAATTGTATTCCACTCATGGAAAGACTGTGTCCACAAATGGACTAGGAATAGTTCAAAAATACTGTTTTAACACTGATGCCTGCAGAGGTAATTTCTTTACCTGCATCTAGGGAAACCCTCTATTTTTTCTACCTGCACGGGCAAACATCTTGAGTTAGCTTTTATGTGGTCTGGGAGGTAGGAGTCCATCTGTATGAATTAGGATCCTTCAGAGAAACAGAAGCAAATGGAATTTTACATGTAAGGAATAATATAATGTATATAGTACACATAAGAAATATATGCACAATATAAGAAATATATGCAACATAAGGAGTAATACGCATATTATGATAAATACAATATGTATAGAATAATATATATACGATATACATTAGGCATACTATATAGCATATAGATATATGAAACAAAATCCTACATATATTCCTTACAGTATATATTCCTTGTGTATACTGTATTTAGTGTACGTAAAGCATATAAGAAATATATTTGAGATTTTATTGTCTATATTGCATATAATCACACATTTGAAATATGAATATATATTAGAATATATATTTGTGATTGTGAGGGATGACAAGTGCATGACCCACAGGACAGCCCATCAGGGTGGAAACTGAGGCAGGAGCTGAAGTTGCAGACTTAAGAATTTCTTTTTCTCCAGGAAACCACGTTCTTTGCTCTAAAGGCCTCAACCGATTGGGTGAGACCCACTCACATTATTCAGGGTGATATTTTGTGCTTTAAGCCACCTGGTTGTCTTAATCACCTCTATAGAATACCTTTGCAGCTACCCCTGGGCTAGCATTTGATTGGGTAACTAGGGTGCAGCCTGGATAAGCTGGCACGTTTCCTTTGTCCACGTAGGTTTCTTCAGTCTGTGTTTTTCAAATGTCCCATGTTCCAGGATTGTTTATCATGCTTCCAAACAGAAAAACTTGAAGGACAAATACAGAAGAGACATTTGACTTATAGAATTCACAGTTTGCGTTTTGCAGTATGAAACAGTTATGCAGAAAGGAAGGAATAACAGAAACAGAAATAGGCTGGGATAGATATTAGATGTAAAAGAGAACAAGTAAGAATAAAAGCAGGAAGAGAATAAAGAAAAATGTTTTTTATTTCCTATTATCTATAACTATATTAGTGTGAGTATTCTATAAATAGGAGAAACATTTTCTTTTTCATGTTAGTAATATATAAACATTAGAGAAAAATATAAATTTGTAGAAAGTAGAAAATTAAAAATATTTTTAGTTTCACAATCCAAATACAACCGCTTTCAATGTGCTGGTGTGCACATTTCCACAGATTTTTAACATAGTTGTCATGTTTTATATCACTTGTCTTTGGGGAGCCATCATGGGGGGCTGTGCGCGCAGTAGGGAGAGGCAATGTGAACCCATGAAGGGTGCCAATATGGTTTGGATATCTGTCCCAGACCAAATCTCACGTCAAATTGTAAACCCCAGTGTTAGACCAGGGACATGGTGGGAGGTGATTGGATTATGGGGGCAGAGTTCCCACTTGCTGTTCCCGTAACTGTGAGTGAGTTCTCATGAGATCTGGTTGTTTGAAAGTGTGCTGCCTCCCCCTTCTCTATTCTTCCTGCTCTGGCCATGTAAGACATGCCTGCTTCCCCTTCCACCATGAGTGTAAGTGTCCTGAGGCCTCCCTAGCCATGCTTCCTATACAGCCTGCAGAACTGTGAGCCAATTAAACTTCTTTTCTTTATAAATTGCCCAGTCTCAGGTAGTTCTTTATAGCAATGTGAGAACAGACTCATACAGATGCCTTGAAGATGACACACGTCTGCAGCAACAAAATATTGGTCATATGCTTGTTCTAAAGGTAAATTATATGTCTCTTTAAAGAGCACTCAAATAAGAATGCTTGTAGTAAGTTTCTCCTATTCCTACATATATTCAGAGAGAGAGAGAGGAACAATGACCCCATACCAAATAAATGTTCACCTCATAAACTTAGATAAAATTGCACCAATGGATTCCTGTAGCTTTCTTTTCTGGGCTATTTTTTTCTGGTTTATTAATTAATCTGTATTCTGCTGTATCCCACTTCCTCATTTTAAAAAATATTCAAATATGTCTTTCCTAATATGAATTTTGGCTAATCTTGCCCATCTCCTTTACTTAATTATTTCAAAATTTTCTTTGCTATATTAATCTTTTGTGCTATATGAACTTTAATGAACTTCAGTACGCAGTTCTCAGAGACAAGAGGCAGGGTGAGCTACCAGTCCCGCACAGGTAGTCACAGCTGTCTCTGCCCACAGCTGACAGTGGCCTTCCCCATCCTCACTGCAGACCAGTGTCAAGTTCATTCTCAACCCCAGACTTTTGCAAGATTGACGTCTCTGCTGTGGTCTGAATGTCCGTATTCCCCCCCGAAATCCATATGTTGAAACCTAACTCCCAATGCATGAATATTAAGAGGTGTGGCCTTCACAGCTGGTTAGTTCATGAAGCCTCCACCCTCACGAATGAGATTAGCACCCTTATAAAGGAGGCCTGGGGAGCTTGCCAGCCCTTTGCCTCTTCTACCATGTGAGGTCACTGCAACAAGGCTCCAGCTATGAAGTAGAAACCAGCTCTCACCAGGCACAGTGTCTGCTGGCATCTTGATCCTGGACTTCCAGCCTCCAGAGCTGAGAGTTGTATATTTATGTTGTTTGTAAATGAACTACTTCAGGTATCCCCTGGCATGAACTAAAGCAATCCCCTTCTTTGCAACTCTCTCTCTTTTCCTCTTCCACAAAACCCCATCATCTCCTGTGCACTTTTACCTCCTTTAAAGCTCAGCAGAGCTGCCACCTCCTCTGTGAAGGTGAGGTGTGCACCTCCATCCCCAGTCACTGCCCTGGCTCTATTGTGCTATGAGATCCTGACATCTTCATCTCACACTAGATTCCAAACTTCTTGAGGGGGTTAGAACATGACTTGGTTCACAGTAGGTGCTCAATAAGCATTCCTGAGCAAATAACTTTAGGATATAAACTTAAGCACACCCTCCCCGTCTGCTGCTGGAGCAGATTCATTAACTCTGATTAGGAAACAGAATTACAGTCGTTCTCTCTCCAGCAGGGCCAGGGCATGGGGGAGGGGAGCTGGCCTCAGACATGATATTTAAGAGGCACCAAAAATCTCAGTCATCAAAATAAATACAAATTGAAGGCAATGGTTTAATAAGTAAAATGAATACACACCAAAACAAATCACAAAGCAAATGTCAAAAGATGAGATCAGCATGACTGATTTTTCCTTTTGCCCATATGGCTTCTGCAGGACATTGTTACAGATTGTCTCTTTTCACAATTTGGATTTTTTAGTATAATAACTTTTTGCATACATTTGGTTTTTTAAAACTGCATTGAAATCTTACATATTTTTATGACTCATTTTGTAGAGTCCACTTAAATGTTGCACCTGAGATGAGTCTGTCACCTGCACCATCTGTCCCAGCCCCCAGTGTCACCTGCCCCCATTGTCACCTGCCCCATCGTAACCTGCCTCCATCGTCATCTGCCCCCATGGCCACCTGACCCCATCTGTCCCAGCACTGCTATCTCAAGATACTCTGGCAGTCAATGGGGTTTCTCAACTTGGCCCAGCGAGAGATTCTCCATTTCTGATACGGGATAGAATCCATCTGGAGGGCTTCGTTTTGTTCCTGATGTTCTCCCTGGATACATTAATGCAACATTAGGATAAAGATTACACAAAGCCTACTTCTAGTCTCATATAGCTTCAAATCCTTAACATAATATTCTTTATTCATGCTACATTTGTTACATATTTGATAGGTCACATTATTATAGAGAAGCCAAGAATCCACATTACTGTGTATTGCATGAATGCATTGATCTAAAGATAAAACAATTGTTTTACATTTACTTCTATGTATCAATTTCACTAACATTATTCCAAAGTCTAAATAATATAATGAGATAAAGACCCCACAGGTATAAACTAATTTATTTTGATGCTGACAAACGTTTTTAGTATACCTAAACTGTCTTGCCATGTAAACATATTTCAGTGAAATGCTCTTGGTTCTTAAGTTCTGGGGCTACACCTGCAGCCTGAAACAGGAAGAACAAGCGCAACTCTGAGAGCCATCTCTTGATGTTTGATATGGTTTGGCTGTGTCCCCACCCAAATCTCAAGAGATCTGATGGTTTTACGAAGAGGAGTTCCCCTGCATGAGTTCTCCCTCTTTGCCTGCTGCCACCCACGTAAGACGTGACTTGGTCCTCCTTGCCTTCCACCATAATTGTGAGGCCTCCCCAGCCATGTGGAACTGTGAGTCCACGAAACCTTTTTCTTTTGTAAATTGCCCAGTCTCAGGTATGTCTCTATCAGCAGTGTGAAAACGGACTCATACAATGTTTAAGGACCTATGCTAATGAAATGGATGTTAAAGTTCTGTGAATATGATGCAAGGGCTCATTAAAAGTCTAGTCTAATAGTTATATTTAAAAATTTTAATTAGTATAAAAATTCAGTTGAGAATGTTTTCAGCAAATATCAAGTACATTTTCCCATAGTTCATATTAGGAGCTCTTTCTTTAATCAAAGGTACAAGTTATGTTGGTAACACCGAAGGTGAGAGAGCTGTGTTTTGGTTTGTCAGGCAGCGGGAGCATGGCCACAGCAAACTCTTGAGGCAATGTAGGAATACAGAGATTTAATCCAAGCTACAGACAGACCATGGTCACTGGCTGGGCAGGAACTTCCTGCTCATTTGTGTGACCTGGCCCACCTCAGGAGGCAGAACAGCTTGGTCTTCCAACTGGAGTCTGGATTGTGCACTGAGATGTCTGAGTTGCTGGGCTGGCTTACAAAAGTACTGTGCTTGCAGGACAGTAAGGCCTCAACCTCAATGCAAGTCACCCATTCCTTTCCCTTTTTAGCCTTCTTTTATACATATATGTGGCTTGTGCCTGAATGGAGCATTTATATGCAGTCCAATTATACCAGGTTCCTTGCCTTGACAACTGGCTGGTCAGAGTGAAAGCTCCTTTTTAAACGTATTGCCTGGTCCTATCTAAGACAGGTGCAAAATTTAAGTTTAGTAATTATGAAGAACCAAAGAGAGGCTTGCCTTTGCCTTGGCTTTTAGGTGACAATCTCTAAATGCTTGGGATTTCCAGAGTGGTTGGAGTGTTTCCGTTGGTGAGGCCTTGGACCCCACCTGAGAGTTCATGCTAAGAAGGTGATTTGAAGTGGGGCTGGTCACTCCAGCCTTGAGATTTGGGCCTCAAGGCTCAGTGAGCTTTCCGGGTGGCCACACTATGCACGCGGCCAGGATCAATGTCGGAGGGGAGCAGATCCTGAAGATTACAACGTTCCCAACAACGTTCCCAACAACATTCCCAACACCATTCCCAGGTACCACACTATGCACATGGCCACAGTCAATGTCCGGGAGTGCAGCGAGTCCTGAGTATGACAACATTCCCAGGTGCCACACTATGCACATGGCCACGGTCAATGCTGGTGGCTAGCGAGTCCTGAAGATGACAATGTTCCCAGGTGCCACACTCTACACATGGCCACAGTCAATGTCGGGAGTGCAGCAAGTCCTGAGTATGACACCATTCCCAGGTGCCACACTATGCACATGGCCAC
>NW_012114433.1:602747-610376 GCF_000951035.1 Colobus angolensis palliatus
GGCTAGCGAGTCCTGAAGATGACACCGTTCCCAGGTGCCACACTATGCACATGGCCACGGTCAATGCTGGTGGCTAGCGAGTCCTGAAGATGACAACGTTCCCAGGTGCCACACTATGTACACAGCCACCATCAATGCCGGGAGGGTAGCAGGTCCTGAGGATGACAGTGTCCCCAGGTGCCACACTCTACATATGGCCACAGTCAATGTCGGGAGTGCAGCAAGTCCTGAGTATGACACCATTCCCAGGTGGCCACACTATGCACACGGCCAAGGTCAATGCTGGTAACTAGTGGGTCCTGAGGATGACAGTATTCACAGGTGGCCACACTACGTACCAGCCACGGTCAATGCTGGTAACTAGCAGGTCCTAAGGGTGACAACATTCCAAGATGGCCACACTGTACCAGCCATGGTCAACACTGGGAGGGTAGGTGGTCCTGAGGCTGACAACACGTTCATGACTGGATCCCTCCCAGTGCCAGATACCACCTTGTGCCTCTCTCCCTTCAATCAGTCCTGATTTGTGTCAATTCGCCTTAAAACTGTAATCATCCATAGAGCACTCTCCTGAGATCTGTAGTAGTTCTGGGGAAGTATCAAACTCCAGGGAACCTATGGGGACCCCCAAATGTGTAGCCCACTGGTCTGAAGTGAGAGGGACCCTGAGGCCCCCACCGCTGTGGCTCTCGTTGGAAGTGAGGACCTCTAGCTGGTGTGGAAATGGTGCCCTCACCTTGTGCTTGGTTGACTCTGGGTGGTAACTGAAAGCACCATTTACCCTCAACCCACAGAAGCATCTCTGCTCGCATGTTCACTGGGAGCTCCCTCATGCATAGGTTCCATAAGCAACCTTTTAAAAACCAACCTCATTCCTCCGGGAAACTATGTTTGAGCAGGCCAAAAGGATATCGTTTTCTAAAATCCTTACTGAGAATGTAAGAGGATATGATTTGGCTGTGTACCCACCCAAGTCTCATCTGGAATCGATGATTCCCATGACCTCCGTCTGTCACGGGGGGACCCAGTGGGCGATAATTTAATCACAGGGACGGTTACCTACATGCTGTTCTCCTGATATGAGTGAGTGCTCACGAGATCTGAAGGTTTTATAAGGGGCTTGTCCCCCTTTCACTCTGCACTTCTTGCTGTCGCCATGGGAGGAAGGATGTATTTGCTTCCCCTTCTGCCATGATTATAAGTTTCCTAAGGCCTCCCAAGCCCTGCTGATATGTGAGTCAATTAAACCTCTTTCCTTTAAAAATCACCGAGTGTTGGGAAGTTCTCGATTAGCAGTGTGAGAACAGACTAATACATAAGGTGCTATGAGTTGAATAATGTGTCTAAAATTTGACTTACACTGTTTAATCCCACCATCATAAGATGCATATGGTTCTATTGACATAATACATTCGTGTCTTAACATTTAAAATGTAGGTTGCATGTTAGGATTATGTTAGAATCTACCTGAGCCCTGAAAACACATCGGTAACTTCACAAGCCCCCCATTTCAAATGTGAAACACACAATTCTGTTTGTTTTCTGCAGACATTTATGCAACTTGCATGTGAAAGCTAGTCTCTCCCCAGTGTATGTGATCATCTCGTCTCCAGGAAAATGTGGATGCATCGCTACAGGAAATACAACATTTTGATTTTGAGACTGTTTTCTGGAGTAACCACCCAGAGGTCCACCCGGGGTGCTGGTACAGAATCTCAGTGTTGCAACGGGCTTTGATTTGTTGTCCCGACCGACATCGATTCCATTGTTGAGACCCATCAATTTCATTTACTAAGTGTTTGGATCGCTGGAGCTTAGTTAACGAGGATGCAACTGAGCCTTCAGAGCTGGCCTGACTCTTCCTCCGTTTGATTTGCAATGGCTGTTCCACTGGTCCACCTCCAGCTGCACAATCTAAGTTTAAACCTCAGTGAAGTTGCTTGGGTTTGGGGGGGCTTACCATTTTCTCACATCAATTCATTGTTAATTGACTTTGATTGCTGTGTAAGGGACAGTTTCAATCACATACCTGTTAGGTGTGTCCTTGGGCAGTTTATGGCAATGTCCAAGCCCATATGGGACACCCATTATTTCCATTGCACCACTCTTCCCTCAGCTGAGCAGCAAGCACTCTCTTCATGCACTTATCACTATGCTGCAAAATTTGTTTGTGATTTTTAAAAACACCAGTAACATGAAAAAAATGTGCATACATTAAGTACAAAGAGGGAAATAAATGTACTAGTAGTGTGGAATTATAATTATATAAACACATCAAAACTCTGTGCTCAGAAATCATTAGAGGAATACACAGTGAGATGTTCACAGTGAGTATGTTTCGGTAGCAGGCCTGTGATCTTTTTCTACTTTCTTGGATGCTTAAATCTCCCTAATAATCCCTAATAAGAGTATTTTGTAATAGGAATGTTTTAAAAGAGAAAAACAAAACAAAAACTACGCTGGCTATTGGTGGAGTAGTGCTGCCCTCACATGAAAGAATAGTTTATCCTTGAATGAGTCCAATTCAGCTCACCAGGAGGGTGGGCCTAGCAGCCCCTATGTCCCGTCAGGACAGGCCCCCCACCCCCGAGTCCCTGGCCATCCCCTATCTCCCAGAGCATCACTGACCCTCCGGCTCTCGCTGCCCTCTGCCTTCTTCCTGCCTTTATCCCAGCCTGTTCCCATCACCATCTCCCTGTTCCTTGCCCCCAGCAGCATTCCTCTCAGGGAAGGCTCTGGAAACACAAACACTGCTCTCCTGCAAAATGAGAGTGGGCAAGGCTCAGGTCTGTGTGCCTGGAGGGGCCATGCAGAGAGGTTCCCAGGGGCGCCTGCCCTCCCTTCCGCAGGCCTCCTGCTAGCCCACATGGCTGGGGAGCGTCTCCAGACAGGGATCCTTCCTGCCCAGAAGTCTCCCTAGAGGAGAGACCAGCAGGTGGTCAGCTTAGACGCTGCTCCTGCATACCTTCTATAATAGCATTTTGAATTTTACGTAGCAGCTTAATTTGGAAAGCTGAATCATAAGTTCTAACGCACAAAGTCTCTCCAATCAAATCAATTAAAATTTTCTTTTAGGGTAATACTTATTAAACTGCAGCATTTAACAAAATTCAAAATGTGTTTGTATTTTTTAAATGATTCTTGCTCCAACCAGAATTATAGGAAAATGAAAGGCCAGCCACACAGAAACAATGTGTTCATGTTCAAAAGGCCTTGAGATCGTTTTCCTGCGTTTCCACCAAGACCTCTGAGTGTTAGAGCCGGAGGGTGGCGTCTGACGCGCGAAGACTCTGCCACCTCCCAGGTGAGAGCTCAAGTCTCCGGAGTCCCTGCTGGGCACTGCTACAGGAAGTAAAATCACCGGCTCCTTAAAACTGTTCTCCAGCTGCAGCTCTCCTGTCCTCCTCCCAAAACCAGCCTCCACTGCTGCCCTCAGCTCTGCCCGCCTTCCAGCTTGAGCTCCTCTCTCTTCCCTGTACTCCTCCGCACTGTCTGTGGTGTGCACAGGTCCTTCCAGAGCTTGTCAGTCACACATTCTTGGACCCTGCAATTAACACCATATTGTTCTGGGGTGTGTGTGTGTGTGTGTGTGTGTGTGTATGTGATTTACTACCGAAATTCTCCAGCATTGTCTCTTGTCACTGTTACTCCCTTACCAGGAACTCCTACTTAGACTTCCCAGCTTGCTTTCCTTCTCATAACTTTATAAAAACTGCTTTGTTAAAATCACTTCTGAGTGTCAGGTCTGAGTTTCCTTAGCTCGCGTGGGCCATCTGCACTATCTGATGAACTCCTGTGTCCTCGCCTAACCAGGCCTACAGGGTCCTCCCTTCTCTCCCCAACACAGCTTCCGCCCTGCTGACCCCCTCACCTACACGCTCTGTGCAGGCCCCACCTCCTCCGTGTCCACACCCGCCCCCAGTGATCTCAGCAACGCTGCACGTCCAGGATGTTTCCGGCCCTCACAAAACAATTCAGGCCTAATGACCACTTACCAAGAGCCAAGCAGTGTGCTCAGCCCCTCCCATGCGTCCTCCTGCTGAATTCTCCCACACCACCAGGAGATGGGGCTGTTTGCAACCCCATTCGACAGATCAGGAAACTGAGGCTCCCATCAGGAAGGGAAATTGTGTGAACAACACTCAGCAGAACAAGCACTCCACCCGGCTTCATCAGAGTCCCAAGTCAGAGGCATAATTTGGGGTTTCTGGGTCACCTGCTGCAGGGCAGTCTCCACACCTGACTGTCGGGGCTTCGCAAATCTCTGTCCACCGTGCTCTCGGGCTTGTGTCCTCATCTATTCATGCACACAGCACTCATCCCCATGAAAAGAAGTTCCTTTCTCCTTTTCTTTCTTTCCTCAGAAATGTTCTTCTCTCTTTTCTGTTTCTTAAAATCGTGCATATCTTTCCAAATCTAGTTAAATGCTGCCTTTGTAAAAATTCCCTGAATCGTGATGTTAAAAAAAAATGGTTTCTCCCCTGAATTCCAGTTCTATTCTGCACCACCTGTAGCAATGCTTGCATTTTATTAAATAGGTGTGATTGCTGTTTCTCATCTCCCCTACCCTACCTTAACTTTCTGAAGGCAGGACCTCTCTGCCACATTTCTCGAATTCCCTATAGCATCAAGCAGACAGTGAGAACTCAATATTTTATAAATGAATGACTCAAGACAATGGAAGTCAGAATTCTCCACTCTTCTCTAAGACCCTCTCTTCTCTTGGAGAATCATATATAATTTAGTTTTATTACCTTTTAAAGAGCATAAAACAAGCTTACACATAGATATAAAGTAAACTAACCACACACACAGAATAATTATGAAGTCAATAAAACATCCTGCAATCTTAAGAACACATGTCAATAACCTTGCCGAGAGAGAAGCCAGCACTGCGCATGGAGCACAATTCGAAGAGGCAGTTAATATGCCAGGCAAATTTGAGCAGGTTGGTAATGTGATTTAGCTGTCTTAACTGTGTTGAGTGATTACCTCCACTGATCAAGGAGTAGAATGGCAAGGAAAACACAATTACGACTCTCACATTCGATTTCCCTGCATCCTCTGTGACGATGGGGCATTTCTGCCTGCATTCTCCACGGCTCCAGATTAGACAGTGTGACAGGGAGTCTTAATCCGTAGTTCTGCCCATCAGCACATTCAATAGACTTAGGATTTCTCACCACATGCCTTTATTTTGGAAAACTGTTCATTTCAAGACCACAGGCAAAGGGGATACTAAGAATAATCACAGAATTCACATCAGAAAGGTATGATTAGGATGAGGATGTGAGAAATGTGCAAGGCTAAGAGTGGGGAGTCCTGGGGTGAACTTCCCACCTCAAAGCCCAGCACGAGGGTCCCTGGACGCTGTCAGCCCTGGACGTGGGTCCCCAAGACTCGACTGCAACTTGGAGTGGCCACACCTGCCCTGCCAGGCTGCCACGGAGATAACACGGAGGAGCACCCGTGAGAACATCTGCTATGCCAAGCTCAGGGACACGTGCGTCTCCCCATCCGGCGCTTCTTCTTGTATTTAAATCTTTTGATCTCCTTTTGGCAAAGGCCAGTCATTTAAACTTTCTGATTTTCAGTTTCTTTGTATGGAAACAACAGTGATTTCATTGGCTATATAGGTATCACAAAACAGTTTTACTAATTTTTAGTCAATAACTAGTTTACTAATCATCAAGAGCTGCATAGACACTGTTTGCTCTCTGCGTTCCTCAGCTATATCCTCTTTGTCTTTCTCTAAAATCCTGTCTGGGTGTATCTTTCTTTGTATGAATATGAAATAAGACACGAATTTTGATTTGTACTCACTAAATCTTGGAAGCAATACATCTTGTTATATTAGTATATGCACCAAATACTAAATACAGATATACACTCCCTCAAAAAATTTGCCTACAACTACATGATACGACAATACTCCATTTTTAAGTAAAGAGAAAAACTGAGTCACTTATCTGTATAGTTCACGTTCCTGATATAAGAATTAGGGTTATGAAAATGAAAAAAACTAAAAAATTTAAAAAAAAAACAAAACTGCAACCCCCTCCCCTCCAAACCCTCTACCACTGTATTTTCATACAAACCTCAAACCTTCCATGTTGAAGCAGAATTTTTTTTTTTTTGACACGAAGTTTCACCATTGTTGCCCAGGCTGGAGTACAATGGTGCAATATCAGCTCACTGAAACCCCTGCCTCCAGGTTCAAGCGATTCTCCTGCCTCAGCCTCCTGAATAGCTGGGATTACAGGCGCTCGCCACCACACACAGCTAATTTTTTGTATTTTTAGTAGAGACAGGGTTTCACCATGTTGACCAGGCTGGTCTCGAACTCCTGGCCTCAGGATCAGCCCGCCTCAGCCTCCCAAATTGCTGGAATTACAGGCAAGAGCCACTGCGCCCAGCACAGAATACTTTTAAGATGGTTAAATGATCTGATTAAATCATTGAGAAGGTGCTTCTCTATCTTCTAACATCTCCTAAAGATATTTTGGAAACCTGCTCAAATTTGCCTGGCATATTAACTGCCTCTTCGAATTGTGCTCCATGCGCAGTGCTGGCTTCTCTCTCGGCAAGGTTATTGACATGTGTTCTTAAGATTGCAGGATGTTTTATTGACTTCATAATTATTCTGTGTGTGTGGTTAGTTTACTTTATATCTATGTGTAAGCTTGTTTTACGCTCTTTAAAAGGTAACTAAAAAATTAAGCAGATTATTTTTAACTTCAATAATAATTGCTTTTTCTCCACTATGTACAAAAAAACAAAAAAAACCCTGTCATTTACAAATGCTCCATCTGGAAGGCTGAGGCTGGAGGATCACTTGAGCTCCGCCACTTCGGGGCTCCCCATTCTTCATAGCTTCCAGTTACTCACAAGACCTTTCCAAGATTTCACTCTTATTTTGGAAGACCTTCATGAACATTACATTATGTTAAAGGTAGAATTAAAAGCAAGCCATTTTAGAAAAAGATTTCTGTATCTGAGGTTTTAACTCAGGTGCTGATGCTGAGTCTGTCATCAGAATGGTGCCATGGCCAGAGCCACATGGTGTCCCCAGAGAAGGGGTGACTCTGCGGGTGGCAGGCAGGCCGTCAGAGGGACTCGCCATCAGAGAGTGCACCACACGGGGACTCAGCTGCTCAGGGGTGCCTTTCTGTCCTCTCAGCTCTCAGGCAGAGCACGCGGGCCGCCCAGCTGTGGGAGCTACAGGGCAGTGGCAGGCAGAGAGGACGTTGATCCTGGCCTCAGTCCCTGTCTGCTGCGACCCATCCAATCCTCAGAATCACACAGTGTCTTATGTCACGTCTTTCAGGAGATAGAAGAGTGGCCGTGCAGATGGCGACAGCCTGGGAAATATGTTCCAAAGAAGAATCTCAGAATCTGAACCACTTCAAAAGTTCCCAAATACAATCGTTACTCTCCCAGAATATCAGCTGAGTGAATACTGTGCTTTACACTCGGGCAGATTTCAAACAATGTTTGCTTACAACGGCCGGTCACAAAACAACGTTCGCTTACGGCGGCCAGTCACCAAGCGACGTTCGCTTACGGCAGCCAGTTAAAAAACAACGTTCACTTACGGCGGCCAGTCACCAAGTGACGTTCGCTTACGGC
>NW_012114433.1:610436-616136 GCF_000951035.1 Colobus angolensis palliatus
GCAGCCAGTTAAAAAACAACGTTCACTTACGGTGGCCAGTCATCAGGCGATGTTCGCTTACGGCGGCCAGTCACCAAGCGACGTTCGCTTACGTCGGTCAGTTATCAAACGACGTTCACTTACGGCAGGCAGTCATCAAACAACGTTTGCTTATGCAAGGTAAAGGTTGCTTCCTGGAAGATCGTGAAGTCATCCTTCCTCTTAACCTTTTCGCCTTTACTCTCTTCACCCGATTCTCAGTCGATTTTTGACTCACTTAGAATAACATGGAATTCTCTAAATGGACAAAAGCACCTTAAAAACATATAATTATGTTTCTGTAATGAGAAGCTTTGCCAGTCTAAGCAAAGGGGTGCAATAGTGGGAGGCCATTAAAATTGGTAAAAAATAAACTATATGAAGGTAAATCCATAACTTCCCAAAAGGGCAGACCCTGCCTGGTGGTGTTATTGTACATGAGAATCCAAAGAAAATCACTTCTGGTGTCAGGATTCACAAACTGACTTTGCTTCCCAGACCCTCACGTCCTGACTTATCCATAACAAACATTGTGATGAAAGCTCCTACTGCTATACTTTGAATTATTTTAATGTTTTCATTAACAAAAATTACGTTGCCAGGAACACGCATTTTGAACATACCTCTGATGGGGGTTTAGTGTGGTTTTCTAGAAGTGGAATATTTTGGCATCATAAACCTGAGTGGTTCAATAGGATCACATTAACCACATGTGGCTCTTCAAATATAAATGAATTGAACTTCGGTAATATCAAAGTCAATTCCTCGGGCACTTGGACCACGTTTCAGAGTCCACATGACGGGGCTGCTGTGGAATTTGTGAAGGTTTTATGCCTACTGTCCTACAACAAGAATCTCAATCGGGATGATTTTGTCCCCATAGACATATGGCAATATCTACAGGCATTTTGGGTTGTCACAACTGGGACAGGGGGTGCTACTGGCATCAGGTGGGTGGGACTGGGGGGGCTGCTCCACACCATGCAGTGCACAGGACAGCCCTGACTACAAGAAATCATCCAGCCCCAAACTCCAACAGCACTAAAGCTGCAAAATCCTGCCCTACAGAAATGTCTGGATTGCCTCCCTCAAGGTCTAAAACCTTGTGTCATTATTTACCATTAAGGATGATGCTGGCTAAAAAATTTTTCCTTCTATTCCTGATATCTTTCCAGTACTACATATCTTTCTATTCTAAGTTTACTATGAATCATTAATAATAATGAATGTTGAGTTTTGTTAACTTCTATCAAGATAGTATCAGGTTTTATTAGTCTAAACTTTGAATGTAAAAATCACAATAATTGATTTCTCTTTCTTGAAAACCCCTTATATTCCTGAAATAAAAATAGGTAATAGTATATTTTTACTTAATATACTACTGACAAGTCCTGAGTACTTCCCTGGCCTTACAAATCTGCCACTGTCTTTGGTGAGCACATTCTCATCGGTATTCAAATGGAAAGTCGCAAAAGGGCAAATCAGTCACCATTTTAAATGGAAGATTTGCTTTATTTCAGCCTAATTTGGTTTCCCTTCTGTTGTGTCCTGATGTACTTCATTGCAGTCTTTTTTCTATTCTCTCCAATGCAATTTTTATTCCTTTTTGCCTCATATTAGTCTCACGTTATTGATTTCTTTTTCTTTGAACTCCTGTACCACTTATAGCTTTTCCCACTCAGAGAATCACTGAAGTGGAAGGAACACATAATCCAAACCCTTCATATCACAAACAAGGAAACTAAGGATTCAGAGCAGCTTGGTTATTTGCTCAAGATCTCAAAAGCAGTCCGTACTCCTCAGGCCTCTGACAGTTTGCTTCCATAATCTGCAGTTTCATGTTGGTGCTTAGTCCTATATTGTTTGTATTGTTGTATGATGTTCAAAGATAACATTAATAGTCATACCTGTATGCAATTTTATACTTTACAGATAATGCATGTGGACAGATGCAGATGTAGATGCAGGTGATTTAAAAATAATCTAATTCTGTGAAGAAAGCAGGCTGATATTTTAAAAATGAAGAAGAAGAAGTTCTAATGGGCTAAATAATGCATCCAGAATCAAGTAGTTCTGTGTAAGAAAAGGGCTGTCCCACTAAGGAGTCCTGCATCCCAACCCTCATTTGCAGAGTCTCAGTGTGGCAGGAAGGCAGTGGTGGAGGAGTCCACACTCTGCACCTGCAGCCTCCTCCTGATGGGTGGCCAAGTCCATGCTCTGTGCCTGTAGTCTTCTCCTGATGGGTGGCCAAGTTCACGCTCTGCGCCTGTAGTCTTCTCCTGATGGGTGGCCAAGTCCACGCTCTGCGCCTGTAGTCTTCTCCTGATGGGTGGCCAAGTCCATGCTCTGTGCCTGCAGCCTCCTCCTGATGGGTGGCCAACTCTATGCTGTGCACCTGCAGCCTCCTCCTGATGGATGGCCGACAGGAGCAAGGGGCAAGGCAATGAAAAGATGCATCAGCAAGGCTCCCAGAGCCATAGCGCTGACATTCCACTATGATTTTTAAAGAAAATCTAGATTGTTAGTTTTCCCCATCCTCTTCTTCATCAGCATGTACTGTATTTCTCTATTTTGGTGACTTTTTTTAAGTTCTGTTATTGAAAATACTCTAATGTACAGTGACCAAATCACTTTTCAGCAACAACCTGCATTATTATGAAAAACTAGTGTTACCAACAGGATACTTTATTGATTGATGGTAGGAAAACCCCAACTTCTTCAGTTTTTATGGATGACAAGGATTCACTGCCAATGCCTAACACTCATTATGTGGAAGAACATTAATGAGGGAGGCCCAGGATGGTGGAGAGAGAGATACATCAGATCACAGAAGTCTTGGTTCAGTGGGATGGGAAGAGGTGTCACATGCTTCAAAACCAATGCCTCTTCCTCCAGCCACTGATGAGGTGATGTGGAGAAGGCAGTATCCTCGGCCCCAGATGGCTAAAATAATTGATGAAATAGAAATATGTGTATTTTTTTGTTTCTTGATATTTTCCATTGTCTTTGGGTAAAATGATGGCTTTTCCAACATGCTTTCTCAGTACAGTTAACTCACTAGGATCTTGAAATATCTTGTGCCTATATGACACTGGACAACTGGAAGGGAAATTATGCAATTTTTTCATTTAGTTCAGAAGCCCAAAATACTAATTCTCAGGATCTCCTGCACATTTTCTTCCTACATGGCCCCAGGCACCCCAGCCTATCTCCCTACCTCATGTGTCTAATCAGCCCTGGGTGAAGATGGCAAACAAAGCAAGAGATGGCAAAGCTCTCTGCAAACATTACAATTCCTCAGTGGACAGACAAGCAGGAGGATAGTCTGGCCCAGGAACCTCTCTCCAGCTGAATTCTGACCCCTTACAATACTCGATTATACCAAAGCTCCTTTAGTGGAAAGCTCTTCCTATTCGGGCTTGCCAGACACCCACCTGGATTATGCACACTCACAGTCTTCAGGGTCAAAACTTTAAATAGTGCAGAGTCCCACCAATTCCACGCCCACACCTGGATGAAGCTCAACACACTCAATGCTGGTTTCTGCTCCACCCTTTTCCTAAGCCTGTCTTCTCAAGGGTCAATAACAACATCCCCTGGCTGAAGCTCATGACCTTACTGAGGGCTGTGACTCTTACCTCTGACCTCTCCTTCTGGCCTCCCTCTCCCCAGTACTCTCCTCTTGTTCTTCCCTCCCCTTCAACCTTGAGATCTCCCCTCTTCTGACCCTGCACACTCCCATCTGAGTGACCTCATTCACTCTCCTGAGCAATTATTGCCTGCAAATCTGGAAACCCCCATCATTCTCCTGCTCTGGAGATCTTCAACCAACTCCCTGTGTCCCCTGGGGAAGTCCAGAGCCCACTAAGTAAATGCACCCTAACCCCTGCTTCCTTCCTCCCCCTGCAAATCAACTCTGCTCCTCCATCTAGGGCTGCCTCTCCACTCCCCTCGGCCCCAGTCACCCAGGCCTTCCCTGCTACTCCTCAACACTGCAACTCCCAGGCACCTCAGCCACCCCAAGTCCTATAATATCTCATCAAAACTGCCCTCAGGTGCTTCACAGAACACCTCAATGCCTTCCTAGTTGACATCCCTGCATTGATTTTTCTCAGCTACAGAAATGAGAGACATATTTCTAAAGTGCATCACTCATCACACTGTCTCCTCCACAGTATCCTCAATGATTGTTTCTATTGCTCTCAGTTAAACCTCAAGCTCTTCAATATAGTTTCAGGATTTTTCAGAAAATCGACTCTGCTCACCTGAGTCACCCCAACTCTCACAAGAGTGAACACCTTAAATTGCTGTGTTCTGTGTCACTAAGGACTTTTTGTAAATGTCACTTCCTAGAAGGCCTGGTCTACCATCTTTACCCTGCAGCTCACTTCATCTTTTACATGTTGTTTTCAAAAAAACCCACTTCAAATTCTGCAACACAGGTAGGTTACAAGTAAAAGGTTGAGAACAGGAATATTGTGCAAATGTTGAAAACAACAAAAAAGGAGGAGGGGCTACATTAATATAAAATAAACTTCATAACAGAGAAAATATTTGATACAAAGAATGATATTACCTAATTATAAAAAGGAGTAGCTATGTTAATATAAAATAAACTTCAGAGCAGAGAAAATACTTGATATGAAGAATGATATTACCTAATTATAAAAAGATCCAGAATCATTTTTACTGGCTAATAGAGACATAATAAATATATCCACAACAAAAAATACAGCTTCATCATACATGAAGCAAATATTTAAACCTAATAGGAGAAAGAGACAAATCCACAGTTATCTTTGCGGACTTTAACTCTCCCTTCCCTCCCTAAGGAGAGCTACCAGATATGAAGTCAGCAGGGACCCAGAAGCTGAGCAATACAATTCTCCGACAGGATCTGATGGTATGTGACACAGCCAACAGCAGCAGCAGAAGCGTCGCACACACATGTTTTCCAAGCATGCCTGGAAGCGTCACCACGACTGACCATCTCCTGTGCCACCATCAAACCTCAACCAGTCAGAAGGAATTGATATTATACAAGCATCTCTGACTGCAATACAATCAAATTATAAATCACAAATAGAAAGACATAAGGAAAATCTCAAGTATCTGGAAATTAAGAATGCAATTCTTAATAAGCCACAGATCTAAGACAAAGTCTCAAAGCAAATACAAATATATAAAACTGAATGAAAATGAAAAAACATATCAAAATATACAGAACGCAGCTAAAGCAATGCTGAGAGGAAAATTTATAACATTAAAATGTTTACACTGAAGTGGAGGAAAAAGTAGGGCAGTTCTCAAATTATTCATTTCTGCCCCAAGAAACTAGGAAAAAGGTTGAGTAAAATAAATTTTAAGTAAGCAGAAGTAAGGAAATTATAAAGATAAGAGCAGAAATCAATAAAACTGAGAACAGAAAAACAAGAGAGGAGTGATGAACCAAAAACTGATGATTTGAAAAAAAGTCAGTAAAATTCATAAGCCTCCAACAAGGCGAACACAACACAAAAGAGAAGACGTGAATCACCAGTGTCAGGAATGAAACAAAGGATATCATTACAAATCCCAGACACAGTAAAAGGATAATGAGAGAACATTATCAATGGTTTTAGATTCATGAATTCAACAACTTCGAAGAAAATGAGTAATTCTTTAAAAACCACAAGGTACCAA
>NW_012114433.1:617236-618688 GCF_000951035.1 Colobus angolensis palliatus
AATGTTCAGTGACTCTGGAAAAGTTTTGCAATTTCTTACACAACTACATATGAAGCCACCATACTGCCCAGAAATGGTACCTTGGGCATTTGACCTGAGAAATGGAAATGTAGGCTCACACAAAAATATGCGTGCATATAGAAACAGCACAGTCAAAACCTAGAATCAGCCCAGTCATTCTTCAACAGGAGAATGGATAAACGACTGGGCATGGGTGGAATACTACTCAGCAATGAAAAGGAACACACATGTAATGACTCACGTGACTCTCCAGGGAGTTATGCTGAAAGAAAGTGGTTTTGCATTGTATAGCCCAAAGGTTAGACCCTGCATGATTTCACTCATAGGGCATTCTTGAAACGATAAGCTAGAGAAATGGGTTGCAGAATGACAGGTGCTGGAGCTTGAGCTTGGGCGGGTGGGCTGGCTGTGAAGGGATGCTGGAGGGACCTGTTTGGAGGGAGTTCTGTGTCTGAATGTGGCCCTGTCACCGTCCCCAGGGTGAGGATGTTCCACGGTTTTGAGGAGCCTGCCATGGGGAAAATTGGGTAAAGGGTACATGGGTGCCCCGTATTGTTTCTTACAACTGCAAGTGAATCTGCAATTATCTCAAAATTAAAAGTTTAATTTAAAAAATTCTAGTGAAAGACTGGACATTGGGTCAATTCATCGAGATTAATTGGCTGTAAATCAATTTGGGAATTAGCAATTCATTGATAAAGCAACTCACAAATTCAGAGGCGTCTCTGAAAGCAAACTGGCAGATTAGCTTCTGCTGAGGCCCAGTTCAACATGCGGCATCCTCAGGTGCTTTGACCACACAGAATGCCTGGAACGTCCAGAATGCCTGGAACACCCAGAATTCCCAGCACACCCAGAATTCCCAGAACACCCAGCATGCCTGGCACACCCGGAATGCCCAGAATTCCCAGAATGCCCGGAATTCCCGAACACCCAGCATGCCTGGCACACCCGAAATGCCCAGCACCTGGACCCTGGCTGAACTGCCGAGGACACCTGGCATTCCAGACAAAATTGAAAATTCCTAGTCTAAGTGTGTCACCAATGGCAAAGATCCTAGGTAATAATAGTTTTTAAAGTACAGATTATCTGTTCTCTTCCGAGGCATTCAGTCTGATTTTTTTATTAATTCAAGAACACATTTTCTGGAGTGGAGAAGGAAACGTGTGCATAGAGAGAGGCGTGGGGAGGCTCCCAAGGAAGCGAGAGCTCCATGCCACCTGCGCCACCCCTTTGTCCATCTGACGCCTGCATGCCTGGGGCAGCTGCAGGCTTTGCCCTGCTTGGGCCTTACCCCAAGGGGTCCACTGCACTGGGGAAGGCCCGGAACCCATGTCCCACACAGCAAGCAGGACCATGGCTGAGGAGGGCACGGGGTGGCAGCCCTAAGCCCAAGGTTCCAGAGATGCCACCTGTAAGTGTCTCACATGC
>NW_012114433.1:618937-675926 GCF_000951035.1 Colobus angolensis palliatus
TCAGTGAGCCACCCCCCGTGATGTGTCATTCCAGTCATGTGAGTCATCCCACCATCACATGAGTCAGCCAGCCGGGAGTGTGGGAGAGTCCAGGCTCCAGGTCAGCAATGAATGACTGCTGAGACCGAGGTTGGGAATTAGATTTGCTTTATTACCCTTCCTTGCCTTTCCTCCCCATCCTCGCTTTGCCTCTCCCACCACCGACGTTTGCCAAGTTCGGGAACCTCCTGCTGGGGTGGGGATAGAGTGAGTAGAGTCAGCGTCACCTTCACATGGGCCATCCCATCACTGTGTCAGCATCACTGTCACGTGTGTCAGCGTTACTACCTCGTCCACCCCAGTATCCGCTTTGGAGACTAGAAATGCAAAAATGCAGCCAACCCGGCCCTCTCACTCCAAGGACCAGAAGCTTGATTGGGAAAACAACTGGTGTCCATGGATGCAGACGGCAGCCAGGACCAGGGACCCTGGAGAAGCCTGCGGATGGAGCAAAGGACCTGGGGAAAGCAGAGACCAGGCTCAGGAAGCAGGAGGCGGCTTCCTGGAGGCTGCCACAACAAAGCACTGCCATCGTATGATGATGGCCAGAGGCCCCAAATCTGATGTGGGCAGGGCCATGTCCTCCAGGGGCTCTGTGAGAGAACCCCTCCAGCCTCTTCCAGCTTCCGGAGGCTCCACAGTCGCTGGGTTCCATGACTTGGGTGGCCTCACCGCCCCATCTTGTCTCCATGGCCATGCAGCTTCTGCGCGGGATGTCTCCATGGCTTCATGTGGCCACCTTCCTCTAAGACAGGCAGTTTGTGGATCGGGGCCTGCTCTACTCTGGCATCATTGCATTTAACCAAGTCCATCTTCAAAGGCCCTGTTTACAAATAAGGCCACACTCTGAGGTTCTGTGCGGGCGTGGATGTTGGGGGATGCCACTGAACCCACTACTATAGGGCTGGTTAAGGGGAAGTCAGCTCTGGCCCAGGCCAGCTGGGAGCTGAGGGCCACGCCAGGCCTCACAGGGTCCTCCCTACAGCCTCCTGCCTGTGGTCGCATTGGTGGATCCTCGGTCAGAGGGTGTCGGGGACAGGCCATGTGGAGGCCACCCAGGAGCCAGCCGTGGTAGAAGGTTCCAGAGCCGCAGACCATGGGCCGGGGATGGCCGGGTCTCCTATGGGGCAGTGAGCATTCCTTGTGGGGAGCCTTGCCTCGGAGGGCTCACATATGCCGTACCTGCTTCACGGGGCACCTTCAGGTACTAAACATGGGTCTTTTCTCTGCATATGCTACGTGTATGGCATAAAATTAGCAAATGGCTTTTGATCATTTTCTAACCTCATCTGAACCTGGACCCCAAGCACTGGAGGCTGAGCCGTGAGTGTGAGGAGGAGCCACTTCCATGGGACTGCAGAGCCCAGGCGGGCGGCCGGCTAGGGCACTGGCTCCCCTCTTCCAGGAGACATTGCAGAGCTCAGAGCAGGACTGGGACGGCAGGGCCCAGGCAGGCACCCGGCAGGGGCGCTGGCTCCCCTCTTCCAGGAAACACATCCAGAGCTCAGAGCAGGAGGCAGGTTTCTCGTTCACACGGGCTCTGTGTGAAACATGAAAGCTGCATTTTCCTCCTAAATCAATACAATAAAATCCCCTTACTCTTTCTCTCCAAGCTGTTTTCACAGTGAGAGCAAGCGTGCCAGGTCACCCAGAGAGGAACCAGCTTGAGAACCACTTTGCTTTTACCTCTTCTCTCCTGGCAATGCCCACATTTCCACTTCATATGGGGAAAAGCCATTTTCCTGCTAGAAGTCAGCAAATTGCCTTGGCAAACAAGAGCAGCCACCTCTTCTCCGAGGCCCAGCGTGGGACTTGCATCCAGATTGTGGATGCAACAGCACTGGGGAGCCCTCCCACCGTGGCCGGGGCGGAGCCGGCTTCCAGGCTGTATCTGGCCCTTGGGGGCTCAGTCGGGCCAGGCCACAGGCCACGTGAGCAGCATCTGTGGCTTCATCTTCGCATCTTGGCAAACGTGAGCCTGGATCTGTGATTTCAACTATGTTATCACAGTCCATTAATAGACAATGTTCCGTCAGAAACAGGATGGAAATATGCTTTTAAGTAATGACGTTTTCACGCGCGCAGGATGCATTTGCGCTGCTGGTCGGTGGGCACTCCGGAGATTTCTCTGAAAATACGAAGAAGGGGCAGAAAATATCCTTTGTGTGTCCCGTGTCCTCTTGATACTCGTCCAACACATTTCTCTCATGGTTTTTATTGTTCTTTCTTCAAAGACAGTTCAGTTTAATAGGAAGGCTTTACAATTACTGAATTTATGATATTGTTTATAAAAGGGAATTAGAAAGAACTGATGTATACCAATAAAAATGACATATTAGTAATTTTTTTTAGTTCTCAAAGAAGAAATAATAACAAAATAATGTCCCTGTTTGGGAGGGGAGGAGGAGAAGAGAAAGCAAAGTTAAAATCAAGAAAATTAAAATTCTAAAACAACAAAATGCACTAAAATGTGTTTTTCCCCTTTTAGAGAGGTGATGTGAGAGCGTTTCTGTCTATGAAACCAAATGTTTACAAATATTCAAGCCCATAAATTTGAAGAGAAACTGAACACAGAAAATTCTTGTTAATGCAGTACATTTTCTGGTAATTTTATAGTCCAATTTTCAGTGATTCCCCACAGAACGAATGCAGTTCAAAGGCAATTTTATAAAGTACTTTGCAGATAACTATTATCTGCTAATTATTAGAAATTGCATGTTGTTGTTAATTGCATAAATAAATTGTTTTATCTGAAAGCCATTAAAAAAAGGTTTGGTGTTTGAAGCATATATAGTTTTGATGTTCCTGTATAAAAACATTTAACTGTTTAACTCTAAAATAATGACATGCTGCTTTTAAGACAATTTCTTAGACTAATGGATTATGGGGGGGTCCCTTTTTATTTTATTTCCCTGACATACTTCAGCTGATTATAAATCTTCATGGAAAGAAGAGTACAAATATTTTACTAAATGTATTAGAATGATAGCCATATAGGGCTATTTTTTTAATCCTTAAAGGAAATTTATATGAACATTTTCTTTCTTCCAAAATACTCTTCATTAAAAAAAAAAAAAACACGCTGTTCTGTTTTATCAATATATTTCCCTCATAATTAGCCGTAAGAGAGAGAGATCTGTGGGGACTGTTGCCTTTCATTTTCTATGAAATAACTCGGAAAAGAGTTTAACAGCAGATTCTAACAGAATTTGAAAACAAGGTGTGTGGGTCATTTGTGCAGCTTCCTGAATGAGTGAGCTTTGGAGAGGAATCGACCACACCCTTCCCAGGATCCAGTGCCAGGACCCTGGAAGGCGGCACCCTAGGACATCACCCCAGTAGAGCAAAGTCAGCCTTGGTGCTTTCACGGGAAGGCGTGGGCAGTGCCACTCCCAGCGACTCGCCGGTAGAGAAGCAGGGCTGAGGTTGTAGGGCTCCCAGGGGAATGGTCAGCTGGGGCCCCAGGAGGCCACAGCCTGGCCCTGACCCTGCCTGCTCAGTGCTGAGGAGGGAGGTTCACGTAGAACTCAGGAGGGCTGGAAGCAGCCAGCACTCACCTGCCCAGGTGCACAGCAGATGCAGGGCGGCCTACTGGGGTAGCAGCGGGTCGGGCAGGGCAGCTGAGCCCAGCAGGGTTCACAGATGCCCATGGAGGAAGTGGCCTTGTTCATGTGCTGAGAACATCCCTAAGCAAGGCTGGGGAGACGGCCCACAGATGCTGGGCCACACACAGGGCTCAGGGGAGGCGAGGGAGAAACAGTGGCTCCTGAGGGCCAGAGACGTGGTTTTGGAGGCTGGCTACTGGGGTGGGAACAACTTTGGGCACTCAGCACAAAGGACATGCCATGCGTGGAGGGGATGATGGCACCACTGGAGTGCGTGGGTGTCCCGGTGTGCCAGCCAAGCAGTGAAATGGTGAGGATGGAGGGGGACAAAAACGGCGCAGAGCCGACATGCCCCTCTCGGAACAGGGGATGCTGCACTCAGCTCCTCTCGGGATGTGGGATGGCCACGCCCAGCTCTGCAGCCCTTGCTCTTGTGGACAGGACAGGTGCCAGTGCGGGACTGCGTGTTGCCTCAGAGAGCAAGTCAGTGAACGAACGAGTGATGAAGCCTGGAATCTCAGAACATGAAGCGCGTATGGAGCTTGCTGCCACTCCACAAGGATGAGAACGTTCCAAGGACTGAAAAAGCCTTTTGGCCGCAGCTTTGCCGTGCTGCATCCCCATGAATTTGCCAGGGCTTCCGAAACAACCAACCTCAGACCGTGCGGCCTGCACAGCACACGTTTATTTCCTCACAATTCCGAGGCTGGAAGTCTAAGACCGAGGGTGTAGACCGGTGGTCTCTCTCCTGCATTGTCAGGACACAGCCGTACCGCCTGGCCGGACAAGTCTCTACATGGGGAACATCACCCCACACTCCAACCGTGCTGAGACGGTGCGGACCACCAAACAGTGAAACAAAAATCCCATCTGACGTCAGGTCAAGAGAGCCTCAGACAGGGTGCAGGATCTCATGGCCCAGGCCAGTGCAAAGTCAACGCGCGACTCTCCCATCTGCCCCAGACCCACTCTTTCCCCTACTCAAGTGCCCCCAAACCTATGCAGCACCAGGGTACACAGAGGGCCAGGACAGGTCCCTGTGCCTCAGAGTGGGCAGAGAAGTCCCATTCTTGTCCCTCAGAATGGGCGGGGAAGCTCCTCTGCTGTTTTCAGGGACTCTGCTGGCCAGGCCCCTCCCGTCCCCCACAGAGTCCCTCACAGAGGACACCAGGAGCACCTCGCCTTCTGGCCTCCGAAACGTGGCCTTCCTGGGGGCTGGCAAACCCCCAGCCAGTGCCGTATTTCCCTCTTGGAACAAGTGATAATATATATTTTTCAATTTAATCTTAGCCCATGGCTGAATAAGCTGACATTCAAAGAGGCTGGGGCCTAGAGACGTAATGTGTGTGCAGATCTATATTTTAAGAGTCCATTTGCCTATTATCTATCTCTTTCTATAACTCAATATTTTCAAAGGATTGCTGGCAAGGAGCCCTGGACTCACTCTCCCGCTGAGATTACGCTTGTAGCACAGCGGGAGCCGGCACAGTGCACCCAGCCCTGCCGCCCGTCACTGCCTCCCATCCTTCATTCTTCCCTCCGTCCTCCCCCCGCACCACTCCTTGTCTCCCCTGGTGCTGAAGGTCTTACCTCTGTTTCCGTGTGTTCGTACCTGGGTCTCAGGCATCCGCGAGTTGCTCGGTCCCTTGGTGGATCCTCAGCTCGGGCGAATGCCCCAAAACTGCAGCCTCGGCGCCCGAGGAGTCTCTGTTTCTGTGGAGGGGCAGTCGATGACTCCCAGCCCAGTGTTCAAAGTCACCCTCTATGAAGACAAGGCCATGCCTGAGCATGGCGCCATCACTGCAGAACGGCCCAGATCCCATTCCAAACAGAAGGAACCTGTGTCAGTATCGCCCTGGTGAAACGCCTCCGGGGTACACCACACGGAAAAGGTCACCTCGTGAAATTTTGAGGACAGATTCCGAGGGCAGGTGCTGGCCTTTCTTGTTCTTTGAGCGAGGCCCCCTCAGCGCTTCTTCCTGCTGGGTGACTGGAATACCATGGGAATGCTTTAGAGTCACCACGTTGAACTCACAAATATCCTGGTGGATTTTCCACTGCACTGACAGTTTCACGGCTGTGAGCACTGGTCACAGTGCTTTAGGCTGAGAAAAGCTCTCACATCAGCCAAGAGCAGCCTTGCTGCCACGCGGCCGCCACCTCCACCCCAGGATGCACGCAGAAGCTCGTCCACTCCAGGCAGAGTGCACCCTGGCCTCCAGGACAAACGGGTTATTCACTCAGGCCCTGCTGGAACGGATGGGGTCTGGAGGGTCAGCTTGGGGTCAGCACAGGCCAGCCATGTAGGGCCTCCACCAGCCACAGACACAGCGACCCCTCCCTACCTCACCTGCTGAGAAACACCAGCCCGAGGGAGGAGCAGTAACAAGTGGGAAGGAAGAAGGCAGCTCCCTTTTCCTGCACCCCGGGGACAACTGGGCAGGGAAAAAGGATCCCAAACTTGCACAAAACTGCAGAGGCTCAGAGAGGAGCCCTGGCCAGGCTCTGGACTCAAACTCAGGTCTCCTGACCCCTAATATTTCTGTTAGGTCTGCCAGAGCCTGTGGCACCTCCCAGGCCCTCACAGGACCGACTCCCATTCCCCCCCTGTTCCTAAAGGGCGGCTGATTTCTGCCAGCGTCCTCTCATTCCAGGCATTGGCCAAGCCTAAAGTTTCTGTTTTATGAGATCTGTTGAGATCACATCTCAAGGGGTATGTTTGAACGTTGTCAGTCAAATTGATGAAAGAAAGGACAAATTCATTAATTAATTCACTTCCGAGCTGAGTCCCTGCATGCCAGCCTTAAACTCAGAGTGGGTTTTTATGGTTGAGTTATAAATCCCTCACAAGCAGGGCTTCTTATAGACAAGCTGTCAGGGCCGTAAATGCCAGGGCCTCGGTGGGCGCTGGGGGTGACATAAAAAGGGCGTCGACACGTTGCCTCTTGGGCGAACTGCAGTTTCGCCCTTTGGCAGATATTCCAGATGATTACAGCTTTTATTACCAGCCTCTGCAACGCTACCTCCAGCCACATCTGTCTCCACATCAGCTGGGTCACCACAATGCACGGCGGTGAGGTACTAGCCGATTCCGAATGGATGCAGGAACATGCAAGTTTAATTCTTCATAACCCCAGACCTTGGGTGAAGAGAACGGCCCATTGTGAAGAAAGTATGTTTTCTTGTCCACTACTTATGGCAAAAGCAGACAGGCCCCCTTCTAACCTCCGTGCCAGCCAACCCTGGACCATAGCCTGTGAGGCTGAGAGTTGCCCAGCCCTCAGGGGTGCTGGCAGCACTGCCCACGAATGAGGCCAGGCCGAGGTCTGGCTGCCGTTCACTGAGGGCAGGTGCACAAAGGTGTGGCCTCACCTCACCTCCTGTCCCCAGCTCCCTCAAGCATCCACAATCAGCTACTTCCCCTCCAGGGAGGCCTGTGAGACATCACTTGCTGCCATTTTTTAAAACCGTTTTTTAAATTTTTTTGTCTCAAGAGAATGGAGTAGCAGACAGGCTGAAAGGGAGGGCTGCACTGTGGCCCTCTGTGTTTTGATGAAAAACAGTAACACGTTGGCCACAGCCGCCTCTGACACAGCCCTAAGATCTGTGAAGCTGGGAGTGCCCTGTAGTTCACCGTGGACATTCTCCACCCTCGGGGACAGGACAACATTGTTTTGCCATCACGACTGAAGGGCCCTGGGACCACGCAGGCAGAGCCTGTGTCTTGCACCACTTTTGTGCCTTTCGCTTCCCTAATTGCACCCCCACCTTCCATCTGTCTTCCCGCCATGCTGGGCATTGTCAGCCCTGGAACCACCTGTGCCGTGGATGTGAGCTAAAAGTTCAACGGAACGTGACACACATAAACAGCAGGTACCTGGAGAGCAGGTGATTAAACGGCGATGTGGTTGCTGTCCACTGTATTTTTGCAAAGCCGACACTGCAGTATCAGGATGAAAAACCCTCCCTCTGCTCTTGACTTGCCCCTTGGAAGACGGTGGAGGGGCTGCTCCTTGCTTGCCTAGTCAACGATCATCCTTATTGCCTAAAGAAAATACCCAAAATCTTTGCCAAGAAATGCAGGTCTTTTATGTATATGATCATCCTTATGATGAGGGAAGAAGCTGTGTCATGGTGAGCCTGACTCTGGGGATCCCGTAGAATCCAAAATCCCACAGCCATTGGTCTGGGCTGGTAAGAGCTAATGCACATGAGGCACTTAGGGAGCGCCAGGCACCGTGCCAAGGCCTTCACATGCCCGGTCTCATGTCATCCTCTTGAGGAAGGTCCGATGATCATGCCCACTCCACAGGTGAAACAGTCAACATGCAGAAAGTTTCAGAAATCTGTTCAAGGCCCCCAAACCAATAGGGCAGCGTTTAGAGAGATCGCCCAGCATGCTGCTAAACAGCTGCTAGCCTTAGTATTAGGCTGCAGTCAGTGGTCACCGGAATGTAGTAACGACCCTTGTTCAGGCCAGTGTGTGCCACAAGTCCATCTGTGGGAATGAAAGAAATTTGTGTATGTTTTTGGGCAAGAGTTGCCAAAGTGGGTGAGTTAGTGGGAGGTCCCAGGGGCTGGGGTGCTGTTGGCATCCACCAGAGGAAACAGGGCACAGGGGAGACGTGGAGGCACAGGAGACTCTGCATCCTCTGATCAGCAGCCCCAGAGAGCACCAGGTCCTAATCCTGGTGCCTGTAGACGTCACCCTCTGTGGAGAAAGGGTCTTTGCAGGGGAGTTTGCGTTAGGGATTTTGAGGTGGGTGATAACCCAGGTTATTGGAGAACTCTACCTGCGTTCACCAGTGTCCTTATGGAGAGGCAGAGGAGGCCGGACAGCACGGAGGACCACAGGGCAGGCGAGTGATGTGGGCACGATCACTGGCACCAGGAGCTGAAGACAATGAGATGCATCCCCTAAGGCCTGCGGAGAAGCACGGCCCCTGATGCCCACGGCCCCTGGTGCCCACGGCCCCTGGTGCCCTGCCTTCAGCTTGGGGCCAAGAGAGTGACTAGTGTTGTCATGGTGCCCCCTTACAGCGCAGCCCTGGGATGCCAACACAGTGACGGTGCCCCAGTCAGAACCTGAACGGCCAGGGCAGGGGCAGAGGTCAGGGTGGCTCATGGCCCCAGCGAACAGACAGATGCAAGACCACGGTCTCACAGGGCGGCCTGGAGGGAGCACACAGAAGTTCAAGCAGCACTTGGAGGTCCAGGAGAGATTCCGTGAAGACGGAATGTGTGTGTTTAGGACCCATGCCCTCACAGCCATCTCGCCAGGCACTGACAGCTTCAATTCTGCAAAGTCACCTCCCACCCGCTTGGGCAGGAAGCCAGGCCTGCGCCACGCGTGTGCTGCTGGCGCTACCTGGCCTTCTCACCATCTCACCGGGTTCCCGCAGGCCGAACCCAGCAAGTTCACGCTGGAAGACAGAGCTGCTTCCTCCGTGAGTGTGGGTGCAGCCTCCAGGAGCCCATTCTAAAAGCTCTTGAAGCCACTCTGACAGGCAGTGCCAGGTCCCTCGGTGCCTTTGCTCAGCCTTGCATTACCCCGGCCACATCCCCACAGCCCCCGCTTCTTCACCTGCCGGAGTGAAGGTTTCCAGGAAGGTCGGCTGCCATGGCCTCCTCTTTACCAGACACTCCACCCGCCCCCAAGCACCTCACCAGGGTGGGGCCTTTTCTAACACAGAAAAGCAACCACAAAGGCGAAACATGCAGTCTCCACATATTACCTCTGCTGCCAGGTGTCAGCTTGTGTCTGCCAGGAAGCAGGCGTGACGCCACGGATGTGACTGTGGCGTGGACACCATGGGCTCTCAATAATAAAGGTGTCAACGTGGGCACGCGTTTTGGCCAGAGAGAGGTGCAATGGACTTTCACCTTTCCATAGAGCAAGAAAGAGGCTGAAGATGTGAACTGGAACAGCACCGGCCCCAGAGCCCCTTTGTACAAAATCTCACTTTGCTCCGTGTGATCCAGCACCAGTGGCCCTGTGAGAGGCGAGGGTGACCCATGGACTCATGGCAGCTGAACTCCGACCCCTGGCTGGGCATCTTCTCCAGGCCCTGCCCAAGGCACTGGCAGGAGGCAGGAAGAGGCTTTGCAGCCCGGCCTTCTGCTCTGAGCATGGTTCCACAGAGAAACTGCACACCCCGAAAGCAGCCTCCACACTAGACTGAGATAAACAGAAAGGCCCCCTTACACATCAAGCCTCAGACCACAAGAAGCACGCAATGGTGAGGTCCTGGAAAGAGCCCCATGGCCGATCTGGCTTCCCTTTGGCGCGGAGCTGCTGCAGCTGCCTCTGAGTGTTTGCCTCGGGACGCTTCATCTGCTCATCCCTCATCTTCAACACCAAACACAGCTCACCCGTTCCAGCCACTGCGGAGCACGTTCGCGTGAGAAGCAGGTGAGCCCCTCGCGTGCCCGTCTCATTAACCTGGATCCTTAGTGCTGGCCTGCTCTACTGAGACAGGGCACGGCCGTCTCACCCACCTCCTGTGGCTCTGCTGACACCACCGCGCCCTGCACCACCTCTGGGCCGCATTCACTGCTCATTCGAAGCTTGAATTTCTCATTGACTTAAAACTTCCATTAAAGCCCCAGATGAGGGTGAGCGAGGCCCCGCGTGCTCTGCCTGATGGGGACATTCTGGCCAGCTCTGCCTGAGATAGTTTCGGGCAATCTGCCGCTGCCTCTCTGGGAGTGAGCACTTCACGGTACTTAGGGACCCCTTCCCTGCATGCAGGAGCTGCTCCGGCTGAGACCTCACCTCCTGGTTCCTCCTCCCTCCCATGCGCAGGGCTCAGAGGGGGCGCTGGGGTCCTGTTCCCACCCCCGTGGTGCAGCCCCACTGCCCTCAGAGCTGTTCTTCACCCGCTTCCTCCAGAAAAGGAAATTGCGATGCAGGGGTCTCCCCGCCCCCTGCTGGCTCCCAGCGAACACAGGCTGGCTCAGGGCACTGTGCAGGGGGCCTGCTTGGCCACGAGAAGCGCGCAATGGTGAGGTCCTGGAACGAGCCCCATGGCAGACCCGGCTTCGCTTTGACACAGAGCTGCTGCGGCTGCCTCTAGGAGTTTGCCTTGTCTGCAGTAAAACAGAGCCAAGCGTACACTGGGGACAGGCAGGAGACCCGATGGGCCCTGCCCCAGCCCTGCTCCCCGTGGTGTCTCTGAGATGAGACAGGAACGCCCCCAGGGGAGCAGGAGCCAGGGCCTCCCGGGGTCTGACCCTCTCCAAGCCCCAGGCCCCTCAGGGTTGCATTGTGTGTGCTGCCCACGTGCACCAAACCCTCTGGCCCTGGCCCGGTTGGCACCTTTCCCTTGGCTCTGACACCTTCCTCCCCTCACAGCCCACATACAGATGAGCTATGCCTGTCCTGCAAGGCTTCCCAAGAAGTTTCAGTGGACGCCCTTCCAGTGGGAATGGCCCATCCCCGCTGTGGTTCCCAGTGTGTCCTTCGGCCAACATCAGTGTGACCCATGTGCAAACAGCACTGAGGCTGCCTGGCGAGACGCCGTGTTCCAGTGGACTGACAGCAGGAACAAGGCCTGGTGAGATGCCATGTTCTGGGGGACTGACAGCAGGAACGAGGACCATTTGCCTTCGTGAGACAGAACGGAGCAGTTCCCAGGGGAGAGCAGAGCCCGGGAACTGCGTGAGGACTCGCTGAACTAAGCTCCCAGGTGGGTCACTTCACGCATGCGGCACGCGACATCCTCACTGTGAGATTCAGGGCCTGAGGTTAGACTCCTTTTGAGGTCTAGAGCTGTTGGAGTTGGAGGCCGCCCCTGCACTCTCTGCTGCCTTCCTCAACCCTGAGGATGCCAGCCCTACAGACTGTGGCATTGGCCACAGAGCAGGAGGGACCGGAGGATGCCAGCTGCACAGAGCACGGTGTCGGCCACAGTACAGGACGGGCCTGCACTGCCTTCCTGTCATCATGCGGGGATAATCTTTACCTCTCATTGAAAAAGGCCAATAGTGCCCCGTCACAGGGACTATCAGCAGCCGCTCTGACAGGTGGATGACGCGTGCTCGGGCAGGAGAGACTGAAACCTGTCAGGGCAGGGAGGCCAGAAGGCATTGAAGTTTACCCAGCATGGCGTCCGGCAGCTGCAGAGACCCTGCGTCCACACAGGCACTTCGGAAACTCACCTTGTACTGAGACGAGGAAGGCCAGGAAGAGGTGCGTGCCAAGCTTGTCACACAGGGCAGTGAGGGCAGAGCTGCCACGAACTCCCGGCGGGAGGCTTTGATGTGGAAACGGGCAGCCGTGCTGCAGGCGCAGCAGAGGTGGCCTTTCTGACCTTCCTCCCTCCCGGCGCCCAAGGGTCACCCTGGTGAAAGCTCTCTACAGCGTGAACATGGCTGTGAAATGACTAATTTGCCGCAGTGCGGGGGTCTCCGTCCTGCTCCCCCCGCCCCCGCACTCTCCCCACCCTGAACAGCTTCCCTCCCTGCCACCCCCGACCTGAATCAGGGCCACCGCCAGAGCCTTTGCCACTCCACATAAATGTGCCATCAGCAGGCCAGACTTGTTTCATTTTGTTCTGAGTGCTGAGAATGTGTGTGTGTGTGTTCTTTTTTCTTTGTGTTTCTTTATTTTTCCAAATGAAATGTGATCCAAACCAAAACAAATTCCCAGCGTCTGCTGGAGAGACTTTCCTCCTCTCTTGTTTCCCGATGTGCTGAATCAAGAGCTCTGCCCCATCACGCTGTCATCAAGATGCATGTTGGCCTCACCGCCAACAGTCCATGCGTGTTTCGTGGCAGCCCTGGCCCGGTGGTGGTGACGGCGCTCTGAATAGGGGGCACCCACTGCCCTTCTCTGCTGCCCCATGACCCGCTATGCGGTGGTTTTTCCAGGGAAGGGCACCCCATTGGCAGAGAAAAGTGTGCCAGTGGCAAGGAGGAAGGCGAGCCAGGGCCCAGGCCGGAGCTCCGTGTGCTGCGGCCCCGTCAAAGCGGCCTCCTCGCGCCCTCAGCCCTCTAGTGCCAGTTTTGTCACATCTCCGGTTTCCTTTCTTTTGCTTCAGCTTCCATGCGCCCCCCCAGCTGCAGATACTCCACACGCTGAGAGTCAGCTGAGCTCGAACAAAGAGACCTTTCTCCTCTGCAGGAATCGCTCGAGCCGCCAGCGCCAGAATTCACAGCAGCTTTCTCGTGAAATGCTTGGCATTTCCCCACAATTTCTTAGGTATACTTGGTGGGCGAAGTGCGTCATCTCTGTTTGAATTTATCGCACAGAATAAGCCATTTTCTCCACTTTAATGTCATCCCCTCGGTAACCAGGAGGTCGGAGGCAACAACGCAAAAACAGCAAATTTGTCAATGGAATGTGCAAAGCTGGGCATAAATTTATCTTGTCCTAATCCCCGGCCCTTTTTCATGTGGTGATTTTTCATATGCATATGAGAATTTTCTGGGTTTGCTTTCTCACACATTTCACCATCCCCAGACAGGCAGTGGTTCTGTGGCTCCCTAGGAAGCAACATGGCTTTCCCCTTCCTCTTCAAAGTGTGACGCAGCCACCTGCGCTTTTCTGATCATCTCTCACTGAAAACCCCAGCAATGCTTCCTATGATTATTTTCACATACAGGGAGCATAATTGCATGTTCCGGGAAAAAAAAAAAATCTCACTAGAGAAGCCCATGATGCTCAGACATCCAAGGCATCGCAGAGCCAACCCTGTCCCACGCCGTAGCCATGTACCAACTTTACAATCCCGAGTCACTCGCGTTTAAAAATAACCAGCGACTTCACAGCAGAAAGGAAGGGTCGTGGTCACCACAGAGAGGCTGTGACACACGTCTCCTCTCACTTTACACCACTTGGGGTAACCACATGCATCCTCGCCGGAAAATACCGACCTCATGCTGGTGCCTTTAGCCTCTAGTATATGGTGGAGGGGTCGCATGACAAGCTAGAGGATCGGTCCTAAAGGAGCCTGTGTCAGTGTAGTGACTATTTTCACCCATTGAAAACAACTTTTAGGAAGCATTTCTGCCTTGAAGTCCACTCTCTTGGCACCACCAATATTGTGTGCTTTGGATGGCAACAGTGGACCTGGCTGGCTGAGGAGAACCTGGGTGCTGTGTGGCATTGGCTGCAGACCAGGCTCCCACCCAGGATCTGCCGGAACACCTCGGGGCCAGTGGTCTGCGCCCTGCAGGCCTGAGAGGAGCGGAGCTGTCTGACTGCCAGGTATTTACACAGCAACACTGAAGGAAATGTACCACGGCCCCTGGCTTTCTCAGATGTCAAGCCCTCAGGCTTAATGATAAAATTCATCACTGAAGCATATTTTCTTTGGTTTGAGACCATCTCCCCGCACGGAGAATTTCCCCTGCAGGTTGCTCCTGGGTGGAAGTCCCACAGGTCCGTGATTCAGTCTCTCCTTGGTCAGGCTTAGATGTGAGTTTGTTGCTTCTCAGTGAACTCCTCGACTGGAATTCCAAGCACACTGGAGAGATGGACGCTATCTTCCTGGAGAGTCAATGTTCATCTCTTGCCCCAAAAGGAAATCCTGTGCCACAAAAGAGAATCATAACCACCTTCCACAGCCGTGAGCTGTGAGCAGCGGAGACGGTACTCAACGTTTTAGACCAACTCTGCAAATTCCTGCTCTGGTTCTTAGTGTGATTCAAAGCAATTTGGCAAAATAGTTACTACATCTAAAATATACCAGGGTGGTGCTAGACAACTGAGCTATAATGATGAAAAGCAAATATGGGTCCTGACTTCAGAGAGTTTCTACAAAGGAGATTGTAGAACATCATCTCCTAGAGGCATAGAGGTATCTAGACATCTACGAACCATGTAAGCTGTCCTGAAGGCAGAGGACTGGTGTGTCTCAGACCAGCAGCATCCACACAGGAGCACCATCCACACGAGAGCACCGTCCACATGTGGAGAGCTCCACCCACACATGAGCTCTTCCACGCATGAGCACGTCCACGCATGAGCACGTCCACGCATGAGCACCGTCCACGCGAGTGTTCCACCCACACAAGAGCTCCACCCTCACATGAGCGCTGTCCACATGAGAGCCCTGCCCACACATAAGCACATCCACATGTGGGCGCCTCCCACTAGTGAGCACATCCACACGTGAGAACATTCACATCACACAGTTAAGTGGGCACCACACATCAGAATTCCAAGGCCAGCTTCTCCACTCACTACGTCATGTGGCTGTAGTCCATTACCACCCTATGGCCCAGGGGACAGTCCTATAAGACCATGTAAAACACCACCTGTCTCAAAGAGCAGTCTTAAGAATTAAAGGATTCGAAACATTTCAAGCCCTGAGCACACAGCCAGCCCTATATGACTGCTGCATTATTAACATCGTCATTATAGCTTTGGTGCCTACAACAATGTCTGGTACATATTAATTTATATACACATATGTATTTGTTGAATTGAATATAGTAATTGATATGCTTCCTGTGGTGTTGTCCCTGGGAGCTTTGCCCCCAGAGGCCACACTGGGTTGCTGGAAACTGTCATTAACTGTAGTGAGTTGTAACTCTGTATCCTTATCTGTGAATTGAGAAAATTAATTGCTGTTACGTAACATAAAATGAATTGCTGTTGTGCAACATAAAATGCCCACCAACAAGACAGAGGAGTCATTGCTCTGGAAAAGTAAATGAAGAAATCTCAACATTACAACATGACAATTAAATTCCATGTCAATAAGCAAAACAGAGAACATAGCATGTGTTTTATTCACAGCTGTCATTTATGTCCTACAAAGACAGGCAGCAAAATAATGTATAACATTTTCATTTAATAATAAAGCACTTACTGAGTACTTACCAAAATGCCAGCTACTGTAATGCACAATCTTTGCTTGAAAAAAATGAAACTTAGGTTTTTGGTTTTTTTTGACAGAGTCTTGCTCTGTCACCCAGGCTGGAGTGCAGTGGCATGATCTCGGCTCACTGTAACCTCCGCCTCCCAGGTTGAAGCTAATCTCCTGCCTCAGCCTCCCGAGTAGCTGGGGTTACAGCTGTGCACCACCATGCCCAGCTGATTTTGTATTTTTAGTAGAGATGGGGTTTTGCCATGTTGGCCAGGCTGGTCGCAAATTTCTGACCTCAAATCATCCACCTGCTTCAGCCTCCCACAGTACTGGGATGACAAGCGTGAGCCACCGAGCCCAGCTGAAGCTCAACTTCTCATCAGGGCACAGCTCTATGGACAAGTCATTAAGATCCACACAAGGTGATGTTCACACAGTGGATAGCACGTAATGTTCGTTATGTCTAACTGTGAAGGATTGTTTCATACATGAAGAAATGATTAAACTGGGTTTGAGAAGAGTGAAGTCTGTCAAGCAGGGAAGGAGATAAAGTCAGAGAGAAGAATCTAAACAGAGGCAGGCAAATGTGGAGGCACGTTCTGGAATGACATGGTCCCTGTCAGGGAAGTTCAGGCAGAGAAGAGGGTGTTTAAAGGATGTGTGGGAAAAGTGAGTGGAAAATAAGGCTGGAAGAGGAAACTGGCCAGAGAATGGAAAGTTGGGAATGTCATTGTGTGGGCAAATGTACTTTGTTGGTAACAGAAAGTCAACTGTAGGTTCGGAACAATGGTGCTACATGTCCACACATGTCTTTAAAAAGCAAACACTTAAAGGCAAGGGGAGGAAGGAATAGAAGCTGACGAGGGAAAACCCAGAAAGGAAATCCAAGTTGAAATATCCATGCAGTGGTAGCATGAGAAGGATTCTAAGGAAATGGAGTGAGGATAGGGATGTGGGGCTGAGGATTAGAGACGTCTTAGAGGGAGGGCGACCTTGGGAGACAGACTGGGTTTGAAGTCCAGGTCTGACACTTACTGCCTATGGAACAAAGACAAGTCACAAATCTCCACTTCTTCTATAAAATGGACACTGTGTTGAGTATTGTTACAGGGACCCTGTCATGACTAGACAGGGTATAAGATGTCCAGGCATCACTGAGTATTGTATAGGGACCCTGTCATGACTAAACGAGGTATAGTGTCCAGTCATTTCTGGCATGCACAGAAGGGGGAGAAGCCCAGAACTGAAAGACCAGGGAGTAGGAGTCCCTCGCAGGCATGCGGGGGAGTCACCTGAAACCCAGATGGAGAGGTCACCAAGAGCCAGGTCCGTTTCCTGCACTTTTCTGTCCCTGGAGTTTAGCCGATGTCCTGAACCCTGTCATCGGCTCCACAGTGACGTATAAATGAGTTACGGTAACCGGAAGTATCCAATGCCGACAAGCAGAAGCTGTGTGTGGGGGTTATGATGGGAAGGGAAGGGAAAACTGTAACTGAGGTGAGTTAAGGACCAGTTTGCAAGCGTTTGGCAGTGGTTGAAACGTGTCTCTAAGCCAGGGACTGGGTACTTGCAGATCCCAGGCAGGGAAAGTGGTATTTGCAGATGACAGGATTGCTTACTTAGGAAACACACACACACAACATCACCCAACAATGTTATAAATTGTGAAATAATTCAGTAAGGTAAAAAGTACAACATCAACATCAGTACAGTTCCATAAATAATCAACTACCGATGAATACAATGAGGGAAAAGTTAACATGATACAACAGAAGGCATGACGAGATCTTTAGAACTTGGCTGAATGCTTCAATTGGAAATTTTTCTGCATTAAAAGTCAAAAACTTCAAAGAGTAAAAACACTCTGAGGGGCTCCCATGATGGCTGACTAGAGGCATCTTCAACTTGCCTTCTCCACAAAGAACAAAAGTCGTCATTAGACAACCGCACTTCAAGTAGATCATATGAAGGAGAACACGGGAGCTGAACACAGAAGGCACGGGAAGCTTCTCCAGCAGGGAGGGAGAGGAGAGCAAGGCAGCCTTCCTGGTTAGGATGGGCTGGAAGCCCAGAGACATGCCCCGATGTGGGGAAGGGGTAAAGGAGAAACCCCCAGAGTTCACAGCCCTACTGTGAGCTCCTGCATCCCTGGCCACGGGAGAGACCCTTGACCATCGCTAGAGGGGAACCTGACACAGGAAGCTGCCTGGAGACAGTCGCAGCGCTGCCACAGAGAGGAAGCTCACGCCAGGTCCCAAGCACACCCCGAGTCCTAAACAGCTACAGCAAAGCAGCATTTTGAGAGCCCAGCCCCCAACATACTGTGCCCTGTCCTGTGGCACCTGTGTCTCCACCTCCCTAGAACCCCACGGACATCTCCCATGTGCAGCTGCCACCACCAGCATCAGGGCTGAGGCGTGGCCACCAGCAGCATCACCCCGCTGCCAGTGGGGCCGCCATGCATTTCAAGTGACCAGGCAGGGTGCCCCACCTGCAGCTGCTGTCACCGTGGGCTGCCACTGCCGGGGCTGAAGTGCAAGTGGGGTGTGAGCTGCTACTGCCAGGGCTGGGATGCGAGTGATATGTAAATTGCCACCACTGGTGAAGAGGTGCAAGCCAAGTGTGCATCCCCCAACCCCCGCCTGCCTTCAGCGGCCACTGAAACCAACCCCTCCCTCCCCAGAGGCCACGGGGCAGATGCTGACACCCCCAATTTGAGCATTCTGCCAGAGCCTGGGGATCATCTCACCCCTGCCTACAGCCGGCACCTGCACGCACCACTGGGGGCCTGAGGACAAGCACACCTAGTGCAAGTTCACACATACTCCATGCCAAAGCATGCAGTCTGGGGGCGTGGGGATTGCCCAAACACACCCGCCACCACTGGCACCTGACCACTCCTCCCATAGGCCTGAGGTTAGGTGGGCCCAGCCACTCTGCTATCACCACAGCTGGCCCCTACCTGCATGCACAACCTGAATGCCTGGAAACTGGCACTTTCAGCCCATTGCTGCCACCACTAACACTACCATGCCACTGCTATTGCCATCCTCTGTGCCATACCTGCAGCCTGGGGGTCTGAGAACCTGCCCACCCTTCTGGCCCTCTCCTATCACTACTGCCAGTTGAGTAAGACACCTGGAGGCCCAAGAATGAGTCTGTCTAGACCCACTAACAGTGGTCAGCAGACACGACCCACTAACAGTGGCCAGCAGACACTACCCACTAACAGTGGTCAGCAGACACTACCCAGGGCCCAAGGAAAGGCACACTCAGCCTACACTGCCACTACTAGGGCCTGAAGACTAGTTGACCTGGCATCCCAGTTTCCAGCAAAACTTCACCACAGCTTCCACTAATAACTGTACCCCCAAGACACTACTGATGCTGTGTATAGCCAAGAAGCCGTATAGAAACTATACTACTGCACTCACCCAGAATCAAAGCCAAAGTCCCCTACCCAATCAATACCACAGACACATCTTCAGAAAAATGGAAAGCAGATTCAAAAAATTGCAAGAAGCTATTGTTTCACCCTATGTGCAGATACCAGCATAATGACACAAGAAAAATGAAAAAACAAGGAGCTATGACACCTTTAAGGAAACACAATTATCCAGCAAGAGATCTCAATCAAAAAGAAATTTAGGAAGCCTCAGAAAGAGAAAGCAAAATATTAATTTTAAAGAAATTTAGCGAGACACAAGAAAATACTGAAAGACAATACAAAGAAATTAGGAAAACAATTTGGGATATAAAAGAGAAATTTACCAAAGAGATAGATATGATAAAAAAAGAACCAAACATAAATTCTGGGACTGAAGAATGTATTGAATGAAATACAAAATACATTTGAAAGCTTCAACAATAGACTAGATCAAGCAGAAGAAAGAACCTCAGAACTTGAAGACAGCTCCTTTGAAATAGTCCAGTCAGTCAAAAATAAAGAAAAAAGAATAAAAAGGAAACAGTAAGGCCTGCATGTCATGTGGGAGTTGAACAATGGGAACACATGGACACAAGTAGGGGAACATCACACACTGGGGCCTGTTGGGGGCTGGGGGGCTGGGGAAGGAGAGCATTAGGAGAAATACCTAATGTAGATGACAGGTTGATGGGCGCAGCAAAGCACCATGGCACATGTATACCTATGTAACAAACCTACACGTTCTGCACATGTATCCCAGAACTTAAAGTATAATTAAAAAAAAAAATACAGTAGAAAAAAAAGTGAAAAGGGTCATTATATAATGATAAGGGAATAAATTCAGCAAGAGGATATAACAATTCTAAACATATATGCAGCCAACATCAGAGCACATTTATATATATATAAAATATGTATATATCAAATATTATTATATTTAAAGGGAGATGTATACTCCAATACAATATTAGTTGGAAACTTCAACACCCTGTTCCAGCATCAGATCATCTAGATAAAAAATTTACAAAGAAATGTTGGATTTAAACTGTATATTAAAACAGATGAAACTAAAAAACATTTATGGAATGTTACATCCAATAGCTACAGAATATATAATCTTGTCATCAGCATGCAGAACATTCTCCAGGATAAATGATATGTCAGGAAACAAAAAAATAGTCTCAATACATTTTAAAAAGTCAAAACCAAATCAACCATCTTCTCAGATCACAGTGGTACAAAACAAGAAATCAAAAACAAGAGAAACACTGGAAACTCTACTAATACATGGAAATTAACATGCTCATGAATGACCATTGGGTCAAGGGAGAAATTAAGGAGGTAATTTTAAAAATTCATAAACAAATGGAAGATGAAATACAACATACCAAGACCTATGGGATACCACAAAACAGTACCAAGAGGGAAGCTTATAGCAATAAACACCTATATTTAAAGAGTAGAAAAATTTCAAATAAACAATCTAATGATGCAACTGAAGGATCTGGAAAGGCAAGGACAAACCAAACTCAAAATTAATACAAGGCAAGAAATGACAGAAAACAGGGTAGAGCTAAATGAAATGGAGGCTAAAAAGGAATGAAAAGGATTAATGAAATAAAATGTTGGTTCTTCAAAAAGGTAAACAAAAATGATAAACTGCTAGCTAGGCTAATCAGGAAAAAAGAGAAGATCCAAATCAGAAATGAAGAAAAGAGACATTACAATTGATACCACAAAAATATGGAAGATCCTCAGAGATTACTTTGAACAACTGTACACTAACAAGCAGAAAACCTAGAGGAAACATAGATGTCTGCACACATACAGCCTACTAAGATTGAATCAGGAAGAAAGAGAAAACCGGGGTGGATAAATAGCAAGTGATGAGATTGAATCAGTAACAAATATCTCCCACAATGAAAAGTCCAGAACCAGATGGCTTCACCGCCAAATTCTACTAAACTTTCAAAGTAGAACTGACACCAATTTTCCTCAAACTATTCGAAAAATTTGAAGAGGGGAGAATTCTCCCAAACTCATTCTACAAAGCCAGCATTACCCCAATCCCCAAAACCAGACAAGGAGGCAACAACAACAACAAAAACCCCACAGGCCAATATCCCTGATGAACATAGATGCAAAAATCCTCAACAACTATTATTAAGCTGAATCCAGCAGCCCATCAGAAAAATAGTGCACCATGATAAAGTGGAATTTGTCCCAGGGATGCAAGGATGTTTTAACTTATGCAAATCAATAAAGATGATATATCACATCAACAGGATAAGAGATATAAACTACATGATCATCTCAATAGATGTATAAAAAGCATTTGATGAAATTCAGCATTGCTTCATGACAAAAACTCTCAACAAACTAGTCATAAAAGGAACATACCTCAACATAATAAAAGCCGTATATGACAAACACAGCTTACATTACACTGAATAGGGAAAAGCTGAAAGATTTTCCTCTAAAAACTGGGAACAAGAGAATGATGCCCACTTTCACCATTCCTACTCAACACAGCACTAAATGTTCTAGTCAGAGCAATCAGGCAAAAGAAATACATAAAATGCATCCAAATTGGAAAACAGAAAGTCAAAATGTTCCTCTTTGCTGATGATACAATGTTATATCTAGAAAAACCTAAAGACCCCACCAAAAACTCTTTAGATGTGATAAATAAATTCAGTGAAGTTGCAGGATGCAAATCAATACAGAAAAGTTAGTAGCATTTCTATATATCAATAATGAACTAGCTAAGAAAGTAATCCCATTTACAATAGCTCCCCTAAAATAAAATACCTACAAATAAATTTAACCAAGGAGGTTAAAGATCTCTACAAGAAAAGTTACAAAACACCGATGGAAGAAATTGAAAAGGGCACAAATAAATGTAAAGACATCCCATGCTCATGGATCAGAATAATTAATATTGTTAAAATGACCATACTGCCCCAAGCAAGCCACAGATTTAATGCAATCGCTATAAAAATATCAACATCAGTTTTCATAGACATAGGGAAAACAATCCTAAAATGTGTGTGAAACCAAAAACAGACCAAAGAGTCAAAGCAATCCCAAGCAAAAAGAACAAAGCTAGAGGCATCACATTACCCAACATCAAACTATATTACAAGACTATAGTAATCAAAACAGCATGATATTAGTATAAAAGCAGAGCACATAGACCAATGGAACAAGAATAGAGAATTCATAAATGAATCCACGTATTTACAAACAGTTTTGACAAGGGCACTAAGAACATACACTGGGGAAAGGACATCCTCTTCAATAAATGGTACTGAGAAAATTGAATCTCCATATACAGAAGAATGAAACTGGACTTCAGTTTTTTACCATATACAGAAAGCAAATCAAAATGGATTGAAAACTTAAACATAAGACCCAAAACTGTAAAACTGCTAGAGGAAAATACAAGAAAAACATTTCAGGACATTGGTCTAGGCAAAGATTTTATGACTACATCTTTGGAAGTACAGACAACAAAAACAAAAACAGCCAAATGGAACTACATTAAATGAAAATGCTTCTGCACAGCACACAAAAAAAAATAAACAATAAACAGAGTGATAGCTAGAAGAAAGGACTTGAATTGTCCCCAACACATAGAAATGATAAATACTCAAGGAGTGGACACCCCAAATTCCCTGACTTGATCATTACACATCCTGTGTATGTAGCGAACACTTGCATGTACTCCATGAATATGTAAAACATACTGTACCCCTGAAAAGCCACTCTCTAGAGAAGAAGTGCCTGTGGTGAGGATATCGCTTCCACCTGAATTAATTTTAAAATGACATGCAATCCCAATAAGGGAGAAACTGTAAAATAATATTCAGAAAATGTTTGGCATGAGAAAAAGAGTGATAAGGAGGGGTGGCACCGGCCAGATGTGAGAATGCACCATAGTGGAAGCATCCTATCCATAGAAACGGATGGACAGATAAATCAGTGAAGTAGACCAGGGAGCCGGAAATAGATCCAATGCTCTATCAGGGCTTTCCTCTATGATAAAGGTGGCTTTTCAAATCATTGAGAAAAAGGCGAGTCAAAAAATACTTCAGGGAGCCTGGGTGCCAATCTGGAAAAAAAAATTTGAATTTTGCCTTATTACTGACATCAAAATAAATTACACATTGAATAAAAGATTCAAATACAAAACAACAACATCAAAATAAGATACTAGAATACTGGAAAATGTTCCCAGTCCCTGAGAGGAAAATCTGATTTCTGAAGTCCAGAAGCCATAAAGTAATAGACTGATGAATTCAATTGTATAAAAAGAGAAGTTTTCCAATTGCCAAGATTCGTAAAATAGCAAAGAAGAAATAACAAACAGGCGGCATATTGATGACATACATCACAAAGAAATCTCTGTCTCCCTTACTGCAAGGAGCTTCTACAAATCACCAAGAGGAAGACGTAATAACACAATAGAAATATAGGCAAAATGTGTGAGCCACCAGGAAATACAAAAGACATAAAAATGGCTCCTAAATGTACGGAAAATGCTCAACTTCGCTTATTACATGAGAAATGCAAATTAACACTGCATCGGCATACAATTTTCCATCTAGCAGATTGGCAAGGACCTAAACACACTTATTGGCCACACTGGGGAGACGGGGCGCCATTAATGACTCAGATGTGGTAATCCATGCAGTCTCCATAGGTAATTCAGTAACAGCTATCAAAATGGGAAATGTGTTTCAACATTTTAAGTGGATGCACCAGGGCCCAACCACTCCACCTCCAGACACAGGTTCTAAGGACGCACACACGTGAGTCAATAGAACTTGTGCAGTGATGGTCGCCATAGCTCTTCTTGCCCTAGCACAAGCCTAGGGGACAGCCTGAGTAATGAATGGAAACAGACGAGGGAGCATTCAGAACATATAATATTACATGACCACAGCATTCCAGGCCTGCAGCAAATGTCTCCAGAAGGTCATTCCGGTGGCAAACAGTGTTTGCCTCTGGGGAGAAGAATGGCATCCGGGAGATGTGAATGGAAGGAGCATTTTCATTCTGCATCTTTCAAACCTTCAAATATCTTCCATACCTATGTCTTACATATTAAAAGAAGAACTTCAGGAAACTTTTCAGTCTCTAGGGTAAGAGAGATGAGCCTGGAAGAAGCAGAGCCCCATTTTTTGAAGACCAGAGGAAGGAAGCCTGCACTAGAGGCCTTCCTGTGGATTTTAGGCTGGACGTGTTTAAATCCAGAAGACGCAGTGTTTGTTCTCATACAGAAGGCCATACCTGGGTTAGTTTTGAGTCAGAAGCAGGTGCATGCTGGAGGGCACCCACGCTGCCTTCCATCAGGCGAGGCTCCCCTTTGACAGCACCTGGTGCTGGCAGCACCCATTCAGGACTCCAAGGAGGATTCAACTCCTACCTGCAGCTGTAGGCTAGTCTTGACTTCACCTAGAGTGTCCAACACTGATACTTCTTGGGAATTTGTTTAATAAACTTCAAAAACATGCATTAGATTCAGATGGAGGATTCTGCCAGACAGAAACCTCCAGGAGTACTTGGCTTAAACTGTGGAGGGCCAGCTGGCAGCCAGACATCGAAGGAAGGTAGCAGCCAGCCAAGCAGGCATTGAAAATACAAGAGCCGTCCCAGCCAAGGAGCCCTGAGGAGGCAGGAGGATGGGCTGCAATGGGGTCTTGGCCCAGGGCCTGGAACAGGAAGGTGGTGTTAGGGGAAGCTGAGAAGTCTGAAGAAAGCAGGGACTTCCTTTAGTAACAGTGTGGATACTGCTTCATTCACGTGGAGGTCAATGCTCTGTCACGTAAGAGATCGGCAAAGGAGGTGGGAACTCCCTGCACCACCTCACGATTTTTCTGTAAGCCTGACACCATTCTGACACATCAAGGGTATTGCAAGAATTCCTTCGCCCTCGGTGCTCCTGGCTCCCTGCACTCTCCTGGCATTGGTTCCCTCTGCACACAGGAGGGTAGCGTCACAGAGATGGTATCTCTTGCCACTGCTGAGGACAGCAGCTGACATCTTCCCCTGGCAATTGTGATCCTCCCAAAGGCTTTACACAGCTCCTCCTGCTTCCCGGGTTCCAAACTCTCTGGCACATGTCTTGCTGTCTGCTGGGAGCCATAGTCCTGCACCAGCCTGCTCACAAGGTGCCAACAGGCCTCTCAAACACACACCTGACATGGCTGCGACGTGCTCCTGGTTCACACCCTCTCATCCTGCCCTTCCCAGTCATTGCTCTCAGAGCAAGTGGCACCAGGAGGACTCTGGGGGTTTCTCCTTCTCCCACATCCCACACTTGATTCATCAAGGAGTCTCAGGCTTTGCACCCCACCTGCACCTGGCCCTTCTCTGGCCATGTCTGCTGTCTGCTACAGTCCCTAACCTGCCTTGGTGGAATGCCCCTGATCCCAGTTCTCTGCTCCTTCTCTTAACCCCCAGAGTCTTCTCTTGTCTCAACCCATAAATCACATTCTCCACACTCCACGTGACATTTCCCAGTGGCTCCCCTTACAACTTACAGCCAGATCCATGCCCTTCAGGAGGCCTCAGGGCCCCTCTGCAGTTCCAGTGACCCCACCTCTCTCCAATCTCATTCTCTGGAACTGACTCTTTCCACCCGTGTGTGTGTGCCCATGTGTGTGTGTCTGTGTGCGTGTGTGTGCATGCATGTGCGTGTGTGAACATGTGTGCACGTGTGTGCGTGTGTGCATGCATGTTCGTGTGTGAACATGTGTGCACGTGTGTGCACGTGTGTGCATGTGTGTGTTACATGCCTGTCTTTTGTGCATTCCCTCCCTGCCCCATGGATGCAGGATCTCCGTTGTCCCCATGTACTGCTCTGGACGCCAGGCCTCCCGTGAGCCCTGCGAAGGAGAGCCCCCAGGGAGCTGAAGGAGAGGCCAGCTGCAGCCTGGCACACACCCGGGGATTACCTGCGTGCGCGTGGCTCTGCTATGCTGTGGTGGTCTGATGTTGCTTCGTTTTTGCTAACCTCAGTTTTCTTGTCTCTCACATGAGAAATACCCACCATGGCTGATGATGTCTTTGAGAAGATTCGGAGCGACAGCCATGAGGAGCTGGGCATGCAGATGCTCCCTGGAAGTGGACATCGCCAGGCGACCGCAGCCTTTGCAGGAAGGATATGGAGGAGGTGGTGCAGACAGGAGAGAGTCTGGATGCCGCCCTGAGGGAATGCCCAGACCAGTCCTGGCCGAGAGGCTTTGTGTGGCCACCAAAGGAGAACAGGGAGAAAAGCCCAGAAAGGCAGGCGGGGACTGTGACTCCCAGAAATCTCCAAGAATGCTGGGAAATGTCACCACACGTGTCTCTTAATGCCAGCGATGACCACAGGGATGAGAAAGGTGCATCGAGTTGACTTAGAGAGCTCCAGTTTCCCTGAGACATTATCAGGTTTAAATAAGCAAGCAACAAGCTTAGGCGCATGAACGCCCGTGTGCCCAAGAGAGCACGTGGTGGTTTAAAGCGCCACATTCCCTCATGGCTCAGAGCATCCGCCCCCCGTGTGGCAATCTTGTGCTTGGGGAGGCCCTTGCAAACCTGCCATGGCCCTATTTCCAACGGGAAAGATGCAGATGAGCCAGGCCAGCACGTGGCCAGGATGGTGCCTGTGCCCTCATGGCCCTGAGCAGCGCCTCACCCTCAGCTCGCCCAGCCCCTCCTGGGCACTCGTTTTGGCTTTCTCCACTCTGGAGCAGGGGGGTCCAGGTTTTCAGCTTCCCTGGGCCACATCAGAAGAAGAATTGTCTTAGGCCACACATAAAATACACTAACACTAATGATAGCTGATGAGCTAAAAAAATAATAATTGCAGAATTATCATCATATTGTAAGAAAGTTTACGAATTTCTGCTGGGCCGCATTCAAAGCCATCCCGGGCCTCATGTGGCCCATGGGTGGTGGACTGGACAAGCTTGCTCTAGATTCTCCTTAGGTGGAAGCAGGCTTTCCTTCACCTAAAAGGACTGCAGACGTTCAGCATGACGACCTTCCAACCCACTAGCAAAGCCCTTTCTAGAAGGGGAGACAAGAATCCAAAAAGTGCACCAGGAAGAAGCCGAAAGTGAGGGACCTCAGACGTAATCAAGCCAGAAGTGTGTGACACTTTTAGCAAATAAGTCAAACAGGTAAAAGGACCGAATGCCAATAAAAAGAGAGTGGCCCCCTCCCTCGGCGCAGCCCACCCCTTTTCAAAAATGTTTCCCTTTAGGAATAAAAGCACAGGCGTGGGAGATAAGGGCAGCCTCATGCTTCAGGTAAACATCCTGATGATCTATCTGGTATGGGACACGAAACGAAGCACATTTTCATGCTGATATCGCCAAACTGACCCCTTCCAGATACTGTTTTCCCTTCAGGGGACTCTGTCCTGTATAAAGAATTCAGTAAATTATCAGGTTAATAGCGAGAAATAGCAACAAGGTAATCTTAGCTGTGTCATCTGTGTTTAGGAAAACAGTTTTTCCATTTAAAAAGGCTTTAAACACATGTGTCTTCTCGTTTTACCTCTACCGCGAGATAAATCTTTGCCTCACGGATACACTGGATTCCCGAAAGAGAGGCAAAGGGTTGCGGGTGGTGGCGGCGGGGCGAGGGTGAGGGCTCGCTGAGAGCAATGAATTTGTATCAGAGAGCACGAGTATTTTATGTTTTCCTTATAGACCTGAACTCAAGATATGCCTTGGCTAGAGGCAGCTTCGCTGTGAGTGACCGCACTACGTTCTGCCAAGACCGTTCTGAGCTTTCGCTGTTTACATCTCCATGTGTGGACTTTACCCTCACCACACAATGGCAGATGGAAATCAGATGGAAATGAAGCAATACATACAGATACATGCACATGTATTTATACGTACACAAATATGTAAACCCACACACACGTGTGTGTGTGTGTGTGTGTGTATAGATATGCCACAAAACAGGAGACCTTTATGTTTTGATGATGGGATTCAAGTGTTTCATCAACAAAATACAACCAGTGTTTTCTAAGTTGGATTTTGTAAACTTCCCGAAATCCGCAATATTTTCATTCCTTATATTCACGTTGGACACTGTCATTGAAGAACCACGTTATCCTGGAGGGAAGCGCATGGGTGATGTGGCTGTACCTGCACTTCATCCCGCTCAGCCCAACCCCGGTTTAAAATGAGCGATGTTGCAGTCTGCTAAGTGGCTTGTCTATGAAGTTCACCCCAAGTGAAACAGCCCTCCATCGTGCTCAGTGAGGGATTATTCCAAACTTTAGATCCCATAAACAGAACGCGATGGTCACTTGTCCCTAATAAAAAATATGCAAATACATCAAACTCCACCCTCCTGGTATGGTCCATTCTCTAAGAGGCCGTCTTCTGAACGTCAGGCCTCTAGCATTTCATTCCGGGCTGGGAAGCCGATGGCTGAGTTTCCTAATGAAGTGAATTGTGGTAACCATCCTTCTCCTGGTAACTCCCGTGGATGACACCATTTGACACCGGGCTGTAGAGAAGTGAACCGGCGTTTCCTGGGAAGCAGGCAGGAGGCACATACGCAGGTGAGCCTGTGGCAAGGGCTGTGCCCTGAGAAGGGACCACCCATCCGCCATGGCCCTCTGCTCTGGGGGCTAAAGCTGTGGACGGCAGACACAGAGCCCAGCACGTTGTCCCGGAAGCAGGGCCTTCAGGCGCGCGTTGTCCCGGAAGCAGCACCTTCAGGCACAGAGCCCAGGTGTTATCCTGGAAGCAGGGCCTTCAGGAGCGCAGCGCGTTGTCCTGGACCAGGGCCTTCAGGAGCCCAGGTGTTGTCCTGGAAGCAGCGCCTTCAGGCACTGAGCTCAGTGCTTTGTCCCAGAAGCAGAGCCTTCGGGGCTGGAAGGGGCAGCAAGTTGCATTTTATACAAATGGCTCCACTGACATTTCCTATTCTTTTGTCTTTTGCTGTATGTTTTGGGTTGAGCTCTGTCTCCCCAAAAGATACTTTGATTTCCTAACCCCCAGTAGCTGTGAATGAGAGCTTATTTGGAAATAAAGTCCTGGCAGATGTCTTAAATCCAGTCTCTGGTGTCCTTATAAGAAGAAGGAAGTTTAAACACAGAGAGCTATGGGGAGACTCAGTGTGAGGATGGAGGCGGGCCTTGCAGGGAGGCAGTGGCAGACAGGGAGCACGGTGGCGCCAGGAGCTGGAGGAGGCAGGAAGGACCCGGAACCTCCACAGGGAGCACAGCTGCCCACACCTTGATCTCGGATGTGTGGCCTCGGGAAGGACCCCAGTCTGTCACAGGGAGCGTGGCTGCCCACACCTCGGACATGTGGCCTCCAGAACTAGGAGAGAACAAACACCCGTTGTTTTCAGCTCCAGTTTGTGGCGCTTTGTTACAGCAGCCCTGTGGGATGCTCCTAGTGTCAGAAAGGATAAGCGCATTTCCACCAGGCAGATTCGGGACCTGAGCTTGAGTGGCCATGGGAGAGCCAGATGGGAGACAGGGACAGGGGCAGAGAGAATGGGAGAGGGAGAGACAGGGAAAGATAGATATATAGATAGATAGATAGATAGATAGATAGATAGATAGATAGATAGATAGATAGATAGATAGAGGATGAGAAAGGGAGAGAGAGAAGGTGGGGAGGGAGAGAGGGGAGGCACAGAGACAGAAGCAGGGCTGAGGGGGTCCGCGTGCTCAGACAGCCCAGGCACGCAGGTACCTCTGGAGAAGGGACATGGCCCACAGATGTTCCTAAGAGGGCCAGCCCTGATCTCACCTATGTCAAGGGTGACTAGCAGAAGGATGAATTGGTCCTCTGTGTAGCTGTTTGCAAACATGAAGAGATGCGTAAGTCCCTAATAATAAAGAAATTGCCCAAACATCTGGTTAATGTGAACAAGTGCAAGCCAGGCAGGCAGGACGCGTGCCACAGGGCTCTGCCCACAGCGCCAGGCTGGCCATCTGCTGCACACCCCACACACGGTTGCCCGCAGGACCTGATGGGGCCATGGAGCCCACCTTGCTCCTTTCTCCCGGCGGGAACCTGCCCCCACAGCAAGGCAGAGCACAGCACCGTGGGTGTGGGTTTGTAGAAGGAACAGAGCTGAACCCCTGGGGGTCCGCAGGTGGCTTCCCAGCAGTGAGGATGAGGCCAGAGCACCTCTGCACCAGCATGAAGGCCCCACGCCGGCCCCACGAGCCCGAGGCCAGCCTTGCACGCAGGGGAGCTGGAGCACTCGTTTATGAGGAGGATGGCAATGGCTCACTGTCAGTTTCCTTTCTAGCAACTTTTGCTCAGTTTAAAATTGTGTTTTAGTCAATGATGAGGCATAAGTACCTATTAGGCTGAACCATGCGAAACTGTTATTTTCGTAGGTATCAGCCATTTTATATGGCTCAAGCTTATCCATGTGGTTCATGGATTTAAACGTAATGCAGAACACTTATTAAATATGTGGGAACTGCAAAAGTGAAGTGGAGACGGCAGGGAGCGAGAGAGCAAACAGAAAACTCGTGTCTGCAATGCTGAAGAACGAGGGACTCCGCTGGTGCAAAGAACAGGGACCATCCGGGCTGGCAGGAACCTTCTCCAGGGATGGGAGCCTGGGAGCCTCCTTTGTGCCCAGAGTCCCTGTCACTGCAGAATCTTCAAACAAAGATTGTGCCAAGGAGAAGTCCTCGTCCAGTGTGGTCAGTCCCACCCCGGGTCGAAGACTGCCTGAAGCCTTCCCACGGCCTCCACATGGGAACAGCTGCTGAAGCCAGATGGGGAGCGACCTTCACATGTAAAGCAGCTCCCCCCACCTCCCCAGTTCCACAGGGCACACGTGCATGCGTGCACATGGGCAAACACAGATGTGCACATACGTGCACTCAAAAAAATACAGACACACACTGACAACACACAGACGTGCACATGTACACAAACATACACCGATGTGTGCACACACAGAAACACAAATGCATAGGCACAAACACAGGTGTGTGTACACGTGCACAGACAGAAACACAGACACACACATCACACACAGACATGCCCACAGACACACACACGGGGCACACACAGATGTGGGTGTGCATTGGGATTGGAATTCGGCAGACACACAGACATGTACATGCAGGTACACACAATCATACCTCAACACACAGACGTGCAATGCACACACACAGAGATGCGCAGACACATGCAGACATGTGCACACACACAGAGATGCGCAGACACATGCAGACATGTGCACACATATGCGTGCACACACACAGAGACGGGCACAGGTGTCCCTAACCTGTCGATCTTCGTGGATGGTGGGCTGCGTCCAAGCAAGCTGAGAATTTTCCACATTGACTGGAACACTCGGCTAAAATACCTTGGCTTTTCAGGTCATGGGTAAGGGTCATTGACAACTCTATTTGCCCACTTTATTCAAACCAGAGGACAACAAGGAAAACTGTTGAACGAACGCGGGTGTCTTGGGAAGAGACCTGCAGGCAGCTGCCCCAGCAGAGGTAAGCCTGGTACTAACAGCTCGTTTCTCATAAAAAGGTGGCAATAATCGTGCAAGTGTGAGAAGGAACGTAGTGTTATGCATTAAATCCCAGAACTGAGGCTGGAAGTGGTCTCGCAGTGACGTAGGCCAGGCCTCTCCCCAGCAGGGGTGATTAAAGTTAAATGACTTAGGACGTTTGGTCTATTTCAGAACCCCATCAGTAACCTTTTCCCTCTTTTCATCAACTCTTTTCACGCTTAAGTTTTTCTACTTCTATCTTTGTATTTTCCCATAACATAGCCCTCAGCGATGTTTACTCAGGTTTCCCTGTTGGGGTTCACACACTGCCCTGGTCTGTGCCATGATCTTGTTTTTGAAGAGACTCTTGCAATTTCTCAACCCTATGACAAGCACTCAATAGGCGTCAAAGGGTTGCTCATCCATGAAGACGTGAGGTTCTCTACCTCTTCCAAATCAGGGGAAACAATCATGAGGAATAGCTCATGACACGACACACTATTTCATTTTTGTTCAGCTTGAGGGTCCACCTTGGAAGATCCTCTTTACAACACAAACACTGAGGGCAGCTCCTCCAGAGAGCGCCAAGGATGTGGCCTGACACTGGCTCCCACGTGCGTTTGTGTGATAGATGTGGGTACTGATAGAGAAGAGGGTGGTACAGACACTGATGGCATGATGGCAGTGTGTGGAGGTGATCTGAGTTCAGACAGAAGGGGACAGAGGACGTGAATACGCAGGTGGCACGCGGTGCGGGTGTGGACGTGGGCATCCGTGTGGGTGCGGCTGCAGACACAGGGGCTGGTGACGCAGATGTGGGTATGCGTTGGGGTGAGGCTGCAGACACAGGCATGTGCAGATGTAGGCCAAGGTGATGTGGACAGACACAGGTAGGTAGATGCAGACGAACAGTGGCAAATCCCAACTGTAAGTTTGGGAACAGCTGCTCCCCATTGCCACTGTTTGGCAGGGAGCACTGGGCACTCACGTTCCCTCCACCATGTGCAGCCACAGACACACTTGTGTCTGCAACATGAAAGCCAAGCCCACCGTTCCTGTGTGTGCCTCAAAGCCAGTGGGGACGGGGGGTGTCCTGAGGCTCGCTGGGTGGATTCTACTGATAAAGGGAGTCCTGGTGGCCCAGGGGCGTTTTCTAGAGCAGTGGAAGGCTCAAGGGGACACAGGTGACGTGGCCATCTCTCCTCTGCTGTCTTCATCTTGACAAAGAGCTAAGAACAGTTTCCAGGAATCCCCTTTTTATTCACAAATGTTCAGAGAGTCTAGGGGTGGGGGATGAGAGACAACCAGACAACTCCAGCACCCAAGGTCTGCAGAGGGAGGAGGCAGAAGCGCCCAGCCCAAGGCTGCGTCCACAGGTAGCTGAGCTCAGTCTCCCCAGAACACCCGTGGTGTCCTCATGGCTCTTCTTCCTGGGCCGTGCCCCTCCATTCTGACTGTGCCTGGGTGCTGGGGCCGATCGGACAGCCTGTGTCCCACACACACAGGTTAGGGGGAGAGATAGATACACATACAAACATACACAGACACACACACGCACAGGGAGAGAGACACACACAGATACACACACAAACACACAGATACACACACAGAGATACACACATGCACACAGAAGCAGACAGACACACAGATATACAGAGAGATAGATACACATACTTGTAGATACACACCTGTAGATGCACACAGAGATAAACACACAAATACACATGTGCACACAGAAGTAGACACACACAGATACACATAAGCACACAGGGATAGACACAGATACACACATGGGTACACGAGAACACACAGAGAGAGACAGATACACAAAGATATATACACAGATATACATACACACAGGTACCTACGTGTACATACAGAAACACACACTTGTAGGTAGAGGCAGACACTCAGATACACACACAAACACAGGGATACACACACACAGATATATACACAGAGACACACGCAGAGATACACAAACACACAGATATACACATAACCATACATAAATACACACATTTAGCAGCCTCTCACAACAATATGAAATATTGTCACTACCATCTCTGAACTTGTAGAGTCACAATAAATACAAAGAATGCATACAGGCAAGGTAGATATTTTTCTTCTGCAACTGAAAAACTTTTTGAATATCATAGTTTCTTCCAAATAAGAAGTTATTTTAAATGAAATGAAATCACAACATCTATTATACCCTCCTCCCACTTCTCTCTCTCTTGTAAGAATAAATGGATAATCATCAAACCAAGTTAATCATTGTTTTAAAGAATATCCTCTTAGGTAGATGGGATAGATAGATAGATAGATAGATAGATAGATAGATAGATAGATAGATAGATAGACAGATAGATGATAAATGGTAGACAGATAGATGATAGATGGTAGATAGATGATAGATGATTGATAGATACAAAGATGATAGATGATAGATGGTAGATGATAGAGAGATGGTTGATAGATACAAAGATGATTGATAGATGATAGATGATATATAGATGATAGATGATTAATAGAGATGATCGATTGATATATAGATGATTGATAGATGATAGATGATTGATAGATGATAGATGATTGATTGGTAGACATAGACTGACTTGTGATAATAGCAGTAAATCCTGCTGTGCACTAATGTGACTTATAATCTATAAAATGCCAAAGTTCTATGAAGCACTCAGGCAAAGAGAAATTCAAATGACAAACCAGTTTCTTTTGAGCTGCACCTGCCTTTTCCAGGCACATTCCAGTAACAAGTTAATTTGACAGTGGTATGAAAAACAGAAGAGAAATTGGCAAACAGCATGAGTAATGGATAACAAGTTGCAAATTAAATACCAAACAGATAAGCACCATTAAGGAGAGGCAGAATATATCAAAATTTGTTGTGCCTCTAGGGATGGGCTAAATTTGCTGTGCTATATAAAACAGTGCTATTAACACGTCATTGCGAGAGTTCCTTTTTGAGTAGATGACTTTGGTAAATGTGGATGTTTTTCAGCACAACTGTTCGAGCACAGAAGAAGCCTAGGAGCACAGAATGCAATTTAGTCGCTAGCCCCAACAAACAATTCCCCACCGTAATGACTCCAAAGTTTTGGAAATCAGCTGGAGTGCTGTAACTTACGGGGCTGTGCCGAGTTTGCAGACAGGACAACCTGTTGGTTCCTGGGTTTCCCTGGACAGGAAACCACGGACTACTTCTCTTAGTTGAATCTGGAGCAAACTAGAAGGAGCAAGTCACCTGCTGGGAAACATGCTCCTCTCCATGTATAAGAAGTTAGTTATGGTGACTGCAGGTGGTTTCCCCTTGTTTTTCTCATTTCTTCTTTTTTTTACAGCTTCAAATTTGGTTTTAATGCCAAAAAAACAAAACATTGACCAAAGTTTGGCTGCATTCCAAACAAATGAGAAGCTGTTTTCTTGGAGGACATGCTCAGATATTTACAGGACTGAATTCTTTCAAGATATTTATCTTGCTGAACAGACTTAAAAATGCAAAAAATTATAAATAAATGAAGAAAGAAGCCTACATTCGCTGACAATGGACAGGAACACTGGAGCTCAGATTTCCAATAATAGACGAGGTGAATAATCAGAAAGATTCTATAGATAGGATTAGATATTTATTTCACATTTATTTGTAGAAGTAGCAGAGTACACAGAAAAAAAAAAATTATTTCGTCATTCCTGACCGAATGCTCAAAATATCAAAACATAGCTCATACCCACGTTTCAGGATTGTTCTCAGGGTTAATGAAATAGCACGTGCTAATCCTCGAGGTTAGTAGCTGATGTGTGGCCAGTGACAATAGGTGAGATTTCTAAGACTCTCAAATGCGGAATACTTAACAAAGAACTGGACGGGGTCCAGGAGAGCCGAGGGTTTCCTAGAGATGTAAGTGGCAAACTGTGTGGCTTAGTGGAAACTAAGTTTCTTCCTTAGCGTAATGATGTATGAATTTTTTCAGCAGGAGACTCATTCAGGACCATGTGGGAGCTGCCCCGGGTAGTTGGACTACTTGAGACTTCACAACTAATCCATTTGCCTTTGCTCTAGATGAAAGTTTTGAGTTAATCCTAAGAAAATAAATCATTTATGAATATATATAATACTGACTAATGAAATCGATCTCACCTGTGTCTCCCCGGGCTGGAACCAGGCAAAGAGGGCCACGTCCACACATCCGCATTCTCGTCTGTATTCAGAGCCGCAGCAGGATAGGCTCCTAGAAGCCACTGCTTTTATTTTCCTGGGCTTACGTTCCTAAAACTTCTCAAACAGAAATCAGCTATGAAGAGAGCCTCTCCTTGGAGCTGTGAGAATTCCTGAAATACTTCATAATCTTTGCCATCGAAACCTTCCATGTACTTTCCAGCTAAAAGGGAGAAGCTCTTTCCCAGCAAACAGCTTCAGGCTCCAGAGTCCTCTTGTGACCATCGTCACCAATCTGGTACCGTACAGACAAGCTCCAGGACACCTCAGTCCAGAAAAATCCAAGCTCTAAATTAACGTGTCGACGTTTGTTCTCTTTCTAAAACTCATTCATGTTCTTAGTAACTATGTCTCCAGCACAGACCTCCATTTTAAACTGAACACAGTAACACAATCAGCCTTCATTCCTCCTGGGCCGCCACCCCAAATCTCCCGGCAAATGTAAATCTTTCCCTGTTTTTCCACTGCTGTTCCCTGTTCTTCCTTTTCCTGACGTGTATCAGGAGATACCTGCAGAGTGGAAACAAGTCTGGATTTCAGTGTGTCCAGCAAAGGCCGGTCAGGCAGCGTGCACTCTCCCTATGGATCTGAGCAGAGGCTCTGCACCAAGGTCCCAGAATTCAGCTCTGGACTGCGGCCCTGCCTTGGTCATAGCGACCTCCCAGGAGACAGCCTGAACCCCATGCTGGACGCTGGAGACCCCGGCCCGCAGTGGGGCAGCGCAGGCAGGACTGCAGCAGCGCATGGGAGGACAGTGGTCCAGGTTCAGCCAGGAGTCACCACACCCGAGGCCGGCCATGCAGTGTCCAGCCCAGGCCCCTCCACGCCTGCCACTGTCACCTGCCTGCGTGGCCCCACCTGACTTCAGCGGTCCCGCCTGCTCCCCACAGCTCCCACTCCTCAGGCATCGTCTATGCGGGCTGGGCTTATAAATCTTTTTAATTGTTAAAGGTCTTTAACTACGTAACAGGATTCATTATCCACTGTGTCTGTCAAAATGCTATTTAGTAAGTTGCTTGTTTTATTAACCCCGACTGAAAACAGAACAAAACAGAGTTTTTTGTTTGTTTGTGTTTTGTTTTTGTTTTTGTTTCATCTCCAACTGCTGGAGGCAGAGCCAGAGTGTGTCTGGATGGTTTCTGCTAACACGTTGTGAGAAAGAAAAGGTGTGTCTCCCAGGTCTGGCAGCCCGGTATCCACATCTCCTGTGACCCCTCCAGCCAGGGGGGTACTGCCTCCCCATAACCCAAAGTCGTGCCTGAAAGAGAAGAGCCACTCGGATCCCAGTGTGGCTCTTCCACCCGGGCCTGCCCAGGGTGGCCGCTCCGTACATGACTCTGGAGGACAGGTGATGACAGCCTGATACGAGCTGACACCAGAGAAAGGCAAATGGCTCTCCAGGCTGAGGCTTCCTCCTTGTAGAAGGCCGCCCACCAGCCACCCTGCCCGTGGGAAGCAGCACCACGGCAGGCAGCCTTCAGGGTTAGGTGGAGATGATAATGCTGATACAGAACGTGTTTTTTATATTCTACAGATTTTTAACCATTTTATTCCTGAGTACAAAAACAAAAGCCACTCAAAAGAAACGATGGTTGACACAATACTTGGGTAAAGCATGTTTACAGAAAAGACCCAAAGAAGTGAACAGTAGACCAAATATCTATTTTCTAGATTTGCTTCAAGTGGAAATGTGATAGAGATTGAACCTCATTTAGTTGATCTGAACCACACTTCTCTGTTAACGTTCCTGCACAGCAGCTGCAACCAGGACATGACGTCACTGCTTCCCAATAACATATTCCTGCAGCCACAGTCAGCAGAGGTCCCGGCTCCACCCTCCTCAGAATAAGGGGTTGTTCAGCCGTAGCCTTGTTTGTCAAAAATGACAACCTCTTTTATTAAGACGGAAAATTCACTGCTTCTTCTCCCCATTCCCTTCCGCTTGACTTTTTTTCTTTGAAAAGCAGAGATAAATCCCAGTAGCACAATTAAAGCACTAGCTAAATATTACTTTGTTGGGCTTAACGATAGATTACAATGTGTGCATAATGACCCAGTTCCAGTAATATCATCTGATTTAGTAAGGAAATCAGAGACTGCCATATGTTCACCAATAAGGTCTCCGAAGCTCTCCTTCTTGTTCTGCCGGCGAGGGTGCTGTGGGGTGCTGCAGCCTCACTACTGCTGAACACCAAGCTCACCAGAGCCTGCACCAGGACACACATTTCCTCGGGCCACGCCCAGGACAGGGCAGGAGGCAAACTGACAGCCCATGGCCTCCTGGTTAAAGTCCCTTCGTGGTTAGGAGTGGATGCCTGCTGTCTCTGAGCATTGTTCGCTAACTGGAGACTGCCAGAAAAGAGGGATCTGGGGAAAAAGGAAACGAAGGGAGTATATTAAAGTCGATCACAGAACTAAAGAAACTCCAGCTCCAAAAATGAATGAGGTCTCTCTTTCAAATCCACACAATGGGAGATAGCTGACAAGGCAGTGCTTTTCATTTTTAAAACAAAATTTCGATGTTGATGACAGAAAGTTCAATCCAGAGTCGATAAATGGAAATCCCATTACCAAGACATAACCCCAGTCTTAGCTACGTTAGGTAATTTAATAAGACAAACTGCTGATCCATTGAAGTCAGTACTCATGAGGGAATAAGAACATTATTTGCTTTGTCAAATATTTTCAATAATATTATGCCATAATTGTGCAAATTATTCACTTATTTAGCAAAAATGAAAACGACCCTTGGTTCCCACAAAAATGGAAAAGTGTATACGATGTATTATTCTTTGTCTAAGAAAAAGAGCATGTGTTGATAAATGTTTATATTAATAAAACAACAAATGGAAGAATGAGCCACAAAATAAGAAGAGGAATCATTATTTAAAAGGTGTGTAAGAGAACAGTGGCTACATACCTTCTGTTTCCGTCTTCACTTTGAAGCTTTGTGGATATTTCCTATGATTACGGAATGAACTTTGATTTAAAATTCAAATCTCAAACTATCAAAAAAATCAAATAACACCAAGACTGGAAGTGCTGACCTGACAGCTGACCCACCACGCTCGGCAGGTGTCTGACCTGGACCAAACCGTGCTGCCTACAAGGAAGAGGAAAGTGCTCAGAAAGAGGGAAAATACAGAAATTCTCAGCAGAGAACTAGGAACTACAAAAAGGGAACCAATAGCCATTGTAGAACTGAAAAATCAATACCTGAAATAAAAACTCACTGCAGTGCAGCTCCAGAGCAGGCCATCGATGACGGGGAGGCTGTGCCTGTGTGGAGTGGGGGCATGGCAGCCCTCTGTGTCTTCTGCTCAGCTTGGCTGTGAAACTAACACTATTCTAAAAATAAAGTCTATTCCAGGACATTGGACTGGCAAAGATTTCGTGAGTGACGCCCCAAAAGCACAGGCAACCAAAGCAGAGATGGACAAATGGGATCACATCATGTTAAACAGCTTCTGCGACAGCAAAGGAGACAAGAAAGTGAAGAGACAACCCACAGAATGGGGGGACATATGTGCAAACTATTCATCTGACCAGGAATTCATAACCAGAATATATAAGGAGCTCAAACAACTCTGGTAAAAAATCTAAAAATCCATTTAAAGATCTGCATAAACATTTCTCAAAAGGAGACACACAGATGGCAAACAAGCATATGAAAAGGTGCTCAACACTACTGATCATCAGAGAAACGCAAGTCAAAACTACAAAGAGACATCATCTCACCCCAGTTAAAATGACTTTTATCTGAAAGACTCTCAAGATCGGACCACAGGCACTTGCCACCATGCCTGGCTAATTTAAAAAAAAATAGGGTAGGCCAGGCGTGGTGGCTCACACCTGTAATCCCAGCACTTTGGGAGGCCAAGGTGGGTGGATGACGAGGTCAGGAGATCAAGACCATCCTGGCTAACATGGTGAAACTCGATCTTTACTAAAAATACAAAAAATTAGCCGGGCGTGGTGGCAGGTGCCTGTAGTCCCAGCTACTCGGGAGGATGAGGCAGGAGAATGGCGTGAACCCGGGAGGCGGAGCTTGCAGTGAGGCGAGATTGCACCACTGCACTCTAGCCTGGGAGACAGAGCGAGACTCTATCTCAAAAAAAAGAAACAGTGAACGGGACTCAGAGGCCTGTGGGGCAATGAGGAAAGACCAGTCTGGCCGCTGGAGTCCATATGGAAATGTCAACAATCTAGAATAATCAAAGCACTTTTATTTATTTATTTATTTATTTTTTGAGACAGAGTCTCGCTCTGTCGCCCAGGCTGGAGTGCAGTGGCCGGATCTCAGCTCACTGCAAGCTCCGCCTCCCGGGTTTACGCCATTCTCCTGCCTCAGCCTCCCGAGTAGCTGGGACTACAGGCACCCACCATCTCGTCCGGCTAGTTTTTTTTTTTGTATTTTTTAGTAGAGACGGGGTTTCACTGTGTTAGCCAGGATGGTCTCGATCTCCTGACCTTGTGATCCGCCCATCTCGGCCTCCCAAAGTGCTGGGATTACAGGCTTGAGCCACCGCGCCTGGCCTCAAAGCACTTTTAAAAGAAAATAAATGAACTGGAAGATGTATTGTACCTTACTTCAGGTCTTAACAATTCTGCTCTATTAATCAAGGTAGTTTGTTTCGATATCGGTGGAAAGATAGAGAAGCAGATGAACGGAATAGAATGGAATCCAAAAACAGAGCCCCACACACATGGTCAACTGAATTGCAATTAAAGTGCCAAGAAACCCGCTGGAAAATGCATAACCTTTTCATTAAATGGTGTTGATCAACTGGATATCCCATGAAAAGATGAGCTTTAACTGTCACCTTGTGTCACATGCAAATTTTAATGCAAAATGAGTTCTAGACCTAAACCTAAAATTCTATAAGGACTCTGTGCAGAAAAAAGTATTCATCAAATTCAGATCATTTTAGGTTTCTTAAACAGAATGCAAAGAGCTCAAATTATAAAGGGAAAAATGGATAAACTGAGCTTTATTAAATGTTAAAACTTTTGCTCTTTGAAAGACAACATTGAGAAAATGAAAAAGCAAGCCACAGACTAGAAAACCATGTTTACAACACATCCGTTAGATGACAAAATTGTATCTTGGATATATAAAGCACTTTTATAACTCAATAATGAGAACACTAACAAGCCAGGAAAAATTGCACAAGGATTTGAGAAGAAACATCGTATGAAAGGATGGTCAGCTCCACCAGCCGTCGGGGGAGTGTAAGCTAAACCACAGCGAGGTGACCCTGGGCCCATTTGCTCTGCTAGAGTGAGGAAGACTGACCACAGGAGCGTAGGTGAGGGTGTGGAGTCCCTGGAACTGTCATGCACAGATGACTTGAATCATGGACAGGTCATTTTGGACATCAGTTCAGTTTCTTTAGAAGTTAAACATTTGCCCAATGATAAGAGCCAAACCTTTACTCCTAGGAGAAGCAAAAACCTCTGTCCATGCAAAGAGTGGTACCTGGATGTTCACGACATTTAACTCATAACAGCCAAATCCAGAAATAATCCAAATGCCCCTCCACAGAGATCAAGGCTGCAGCGAGCTGTGATAGCTCCACTGTACTCTAGCCTGGGTGACAGAGTGAGATCCCATCTCAAAAAACAATCAGAATAAAGGAAATTCTTTAGTCAGAATCACTGAAATCGTAACTTCCTCAAATCTACCCCCTCCCTTATGGAGGGACTGACTTCTGGGGAGACCAATCCACCTGCCCTCCTGGAGTTGCACTGTCAGCTGTATACAGATGCTTAAGACTACATGACTTTTACAAATTAACCAAGGCAGTTATGCATTGTGGGGCACTCTCAGAAAGTTCTGGAAATACTAAATCTTGAGCGTTACGATAAATTCTGACAACATCACTGCTCCCTGCTGGTTATTTTTCCTGTGGCTGCCCAAAGTGGCTGTCTTTTCCAAGGGTAGATGGATGCCACCCCCTTATCCCTGACCCTTCTCCTGTCTGATCTTCAGTTTGGACAATTGCGAAGATTTGTTCCATCTCTTAAAAGGGACTGACTGGGCACAGTGGCTGACACTTGTAATCCCAGCATTTTGGGAGGCCAAGGCCGGTGAATCACCTGAGGTCAAGAGTGCGAGACCAGCCTGCCCAACATGGTGAAACCCTGTCTCTACTAAAAATACAAAACTTAGCCAGGCGTAGTAGCGCGCCTGTACTTTCAGCTATTCAGGAGGCTGAGGCAGGTGAGTTGCTTGAACCTGGGAAGCAGAGGTTGTAGTGAGCCGAGATCACACCACTGCCCTCCAGCCTAGGTGACAGAGCGAGATTCTGTCAAAAAAAGAAAGGGGGGGACTGCCTGTGTCCTGCAGTGACTAACACAGAATAAAATTGTCAGGCCACTCCCAGTCAGGGCAGCCCCCCAAACAGCTGTGTCTCCTTCATCTGGAAATCCTAGTCATGGAAAGCCAGCCGCATAGCGTACCCCAAGGAATGCACCTCTAAGACCCTTGAGGGAGTCTTAGATCTGTCTTTGCACCTTTTGAGAAATGACAGCCACATTGGGCAGCCACAGAAAAAATAATCAACAGGTAGCGATGTTGTCAGAATTTATCATAATGCTCAAGATCTAGTATTGTAGAACATTTTTGAGAGTACACCACAATGTATAATTTCTTTGGTTAATCTGTAAAAGTCATATAGTCTTACGCGCCCATATGCGAAAGCTAACTGATAAACACGTTGGCTTCATGTGTGGATACTATTTCCTCTCTGTGAAACCCAGAGAGTAAGTGATTTCAACATTACTGAATTCCAAAGACCCTTGTTGCCTCTAGAGCTGGGCAGCTGTGTGAGTTACACTCAAACACTGGCTCTCACATGCTGGAAAAATTGGCCGATTGGCTCACGTTGAGAATTCTCACAATGCAGAATGCGCCCAAGCAGCATCGTTAGACTCTGGATATTCCAGAACCTTTCTGGAATTGTCCTCTCCTCCCGGGAAGGGCAGGGTGGGTGGTGGATTTGCTTGCTGGCCTCATGCCTCATGGAGCTGCCTGTGCCGTAGGCAGGGCCAGAAGGGAAGGGAGGCCTCTGCATTTTCCCCGAGCCACCTGCATTTCTGGTTCAGTGTCGATTGCTACAGACTCAGAAGGAAAAGCAAAAGAGCAAAGCCTTGGAGATAATTGCTGATACATAAAAGGCTTTTTTTTTTTTAATTTTTTTTTTAAGGCAGGGTCTCGCTCTGTTGCCCAGGCTAGAGTGCAGTGGCACAATCCTGGCTCACTGCAACCTCCTCCCACTGGGTTCAAGAGATCCTCCTGCCTCGGCCTCCCAAGAAGTTGGAATTACAGGTGCCCACCACCACACCTGGCTAACTTTATATTTTTAGTAGAGACGGGGTTTCACCGTGTTAGCCAGGCTGCTCTCAAACTCCTGACCTCAGGTGATCCACCCGCCTCGGACTCCCAAAGTGCTGGGATTACAGGCGTGAGCCACCACGCCCTGCCCTTTGGGCTTTTAAATGCATGAACAGGCTCCTTCACTGAAGCCATTTCCTGATTCTTCTCACCTGCAGCCTCCGGGTTTTGGAAGTCTCTCCTGGGAATGCTGTGATGTGCTCCTGACTCTGTTCCCATCACTAATTTTGCTCTTCCCATCATCATTTGAGCTCGTGAATATCCAAATGGAAGCTGGGTTTGGCTTTCTTTATAAAAATTTTGTGATAGTGAAATGAGTAAATTTGTAGTATATTCCTATTTCTTGCAGTAACTATTGTATTAGGCTCATGTTTGATCTAAGAATGAAAAAAAATGAAGTCCTTTTCTGATTCTTGCAATAATTCTTTTGTAGCATAAGATCAAATATCCCCCTACAAAAATACTTACCACAAGAAACAGAACACTTTAAAATTTGTAAGTCATTTTTCTCACAAGATCGATAAGCTCAGTCATCTAAAAATAGAGTAGGAAGTCAAGAAGGAAGGAGAAACCTTGAGAATTTGAAGCCTGCATTGCTGCATTTAAAACAATAGAATCAGCTATTGACTACATAGTAAAATATAAAGAACAAGAATCTCTCCCATCAATGAAAGCAAAAGATAGATTAAAATTATAACTGAGGTAGCTGGACTTTGAAATTAATGTCTACATAATAGAACTTAAAGAGGCAAAAATACATAGAAAAAATAACCAAGAAAATAATTTTAAAACCTTAACTTCCCATGAGATCTAAACTGTGTCCCCCAACTTTATATTACAAATGTACACTAAATTCAAATTTTAGTTGATATGTTGAAGCTGTAACCCCCAGTGCCTCTGAATGTGACTGTGTTTGGAGATAGGGCCTTTCTGAAGAGGTAATTAAGGTAAAATGAGGTCACAGGGTAGGCTCTGAACCAATCTGGCTGGTGTCTTCGTGAGAAGACCAGACACACACAGAGGAAATACCACATGCAGCCATGGTGGGGAGGTGACATTCACCCACGGAGAGGCCTCCGAAGAAACCAGCCTGCTGGCACCTTGATCTTGGACTCCCAGCCTCTAGAACTACGAGAAATGAGTTCCTGCCGTTTAAGCTAGGAAGGCTGTTGTATTTCCTTATGGCGGCCCAGCAAACTGATGCCCTTTACCTAATTGAAAATTGCTCTTCCAAATGCAAATCAAAAGACAACACCACATTCAAGAACAGCGTAAAGAATGCAGGAGTCTCCACCCAGACAGAGCTCACCAAGTGCAGAGTGGAGGGAAAACAATGCCAGCCTTTGGGCAGAGAGGAATGTGACCCACAAATGGATCTTATGCTTTTACCGCACAGTGCCAGGCACTAGGGTTCAAGAAGGAAAAAATCTGTAGGCTTTTGAGAGGAAAATATATTCATCCAAGTTGGCCATCCTTCATGTGGTAGTAAAAAGCCACAACAGAAAGAGAGAAAGGGAAGGAGGGAGGGAGGGAAGGAGGGAAAGAAGGAAAGGAAGGGAAGGAAGGGAAAGAAGGAGCAGGCATCACAGAGAAGCAGATGCTCATAAACCACCCTTCCTATGCTTCAAAGGTAGATAAAGGTAAATAAATAAAAACCTCAGGAATGGCGGATTCACAGCATAATAGAAGTAACTGTAAGGAAAGAAACCACTAAAAGTGAGATGAATCCAAAGAATTGTACTATAACATGAAATTTAATTAAGAGAAGATGATTAAAGAAAAAAATTATTTATAATAATTTAAATAACTGAATAGTAATCTGACTCTAAAATCCAAGATTATGTCAATATACACTAATAAGAAGAAGAACAAGAATTAGAGATGTTTCTAACTATAAATGTACAAAGTCAGTATGTTAATTTATTTTTAAAAAATCATAAGAGGAGTAATTTAAGTTCAAATCTTTTTAAGACGTACAGATTAACATTTCCAGGATAAAAACAGAATGTAATTTTTCTGTTTGCAAGGAAGAAAAATGATCAAAAACACTATAGGTTACACAGAAAAGTAGGTAAAGTAGAAGAATAAATAAGTATAAAACAAGAAGACAGAAGTTAAAACAAGCTATATTAACAAACAACATTAAAAAGTGAATAGGTTAAATGCCACACCTAAAGATAAAGACTCAGATAAAATAAATAAATAAAAATCAATAATTCAAACATGGTGATTCTAAGAGACAGAATGGCAGACTCCATATCATGGTGTCCCTCGTGACACTGAAAATACAGGGACACCAAATTAATGAATGTGTGAATCAGTCATTTACGTCCACTTAAGGAATACTGTGTCTAATTGTAGAAATCATACTCTCAGAACATTCAGGAATATTAAAAATTCTCATGATATCCTATTAATTTTTAAAGCCAGTTATGAGACACAGAATTGTATTGACTACATAGAAAATACCCTTGTTCTCAGTTGGGACATCTCAACTTCATCCGTTTGTGAGTCCTTATTAATTTATACATTTAATTGATTCCAATAAAAATATCAGTGACATTATTTTTATGGAGCTTGACAAGTTGATGTACAAAAAGACACATGTGAGAATAACCACATTGCTGGTGAGAATGTAAAATGGTACAGCCACTCTGGAAGTATTTGGTAGTTTCCTTTTGAAACTAAAAATAGACCTACCATGTGACCCTGTGGTTGCACTCTTGGGCATATAATGCAGAGAAAAGGAGCGACAGGTGTGACAAAGTTGCATGGACCCCCACGCAGACTCACACAGAGACACGCATGGATGGCTGGAGACCACTGTCCGCACTTTACAGATGCACGGATGTCACACTCTCGCCTGTGACCCACACTGTGGGTATGCAAGACGTCACCCATCATCAGAGGCTGTGAAGGAGGCAGGAGACCTTCCTGTGTATGTATTTTGCAACTTGCTGGGAATCTGTAATAATTTCAAATAAAAACGTTTTGTGAGAAACACATTCACCCATCCAAACCCAAAGAATGGACTCAGAGACCCAAAGAACAATGGACACAAGACCTTTAAGGGCGGTCTTGCAAGATGGGGTGTCTGGTGGGCAGGCACACCTGCAGCAGTTACAGCAGGTAATTTATCTCCTAGCGCACAAGTCTCTCCCCCAGGTCCCCATTGGTCAAGACTGTGGGGTTACAATCTTCCCGGATGTCGCCTACCTTCCATATCCCCTTATAAAGTCGTACCCCAGTCCTCTTCCCTGCTTAGGTTTTGGTTTCCCAATAATGAAACTTTATTCCCTTTTATGGGCTGTCTCCTCCTCTGCATCCTGTCTGCTTATCCTGACTTTCGTGGTGCAAGAGCCATGCTATTTGTCACATTTGCAGACTGGCTGCCAGTATTTAGATCTACCATGCCTTGAACATGGACCATGAGACTGTGTTCTCACATGTTTCCAGTCATTTCTCACACTGACCTAGTAGCACGACTCGTAACAGATCAGAGGGCCAGCTCCCCTCATCACTAGTTCCTTGTCACATAAAAACTACGAAGAAAATTCACCAGTGCCAAAGAGAAGCAATGAGTGACCGCGCGTCCCCTCTCAAGCCAGCTCTGGGAATCCAGGAGAACGAAGGAGCAGAGGCTGAGGAGGGCGTGGGTGTGAAGCTTAGCAGAAGAGGTGTGAGGTGCTATGGGACCCATGGCCAAGGGACGTCTAGACACTGCCAACTGTGCCCTGACCCTGGGGTGCCGGTGGCCGGCATGACCACCTGCCCTCTCCCCTGTGCCCTGGCCACAGCCAGCCCTCCCTCCCTGGTGACGTCCAACCGCAAACCAAGCAAGCTTGGAAGTGTTCGGGGAGGGTATCGGTTCAGCAAATCATTAATGCCTGGTTTGTTTGGTTTTTTCTTTTTGGGTTTGTGTTTGTTTCTTTGTTTGTTTGTTTGTTTTAATGGAGTCTCGCTCTGTCTCCCGGGCTGGAGTGCGATGGCGCAATCTCGGCTCACTGCAACCTCCACCTCCCAGGTTCAAGCGATTCTTCTGCCTCAGTTCCTAAGCAGCTGCGACTACAGGTGCACGCCACCACACCCAGCTAATTTTTGTATTTTTAGTTGAGACAAGGTTTCACCATATTGGCCAGACTGGTCTCCAACTCCTGACCTCATGACCCGCCCTCCTCAGCCTCCCAAAGTGCTAGGGTTGTAAGCGTGAGTCATTGCGCCTGGCTGCCTGGTTCGTTTTATTCATGACTCGTAAGGGCCGCTCAGGGGCCACCAGGTTCAGTTGACGACGTCACATTTTCTTTTGTTGCGTTTGGTTTTGTTTGCCACTGAGCCTAATGCACACAAATGGAGCCAGGCTAATGGAGAGGAAGGAGAGCTTTTTCCAAAGCAATAGACAAAGGCCCATAAGAAATGTTTAGCAGATTTGGCAAACCCAGACATTTATGAAATCATTGTTCATTCATAACTCTACGTAAGTCTGAGCGTACAGACAGTTGCTTTGCTTTATTCTGGTTTTACTTTCCATTTCCTTGCTTGAGAAGAACCCTAGAGCTTCAGGTAAACTCGACCCCATCTTTGCAGAAATGTCACTCATGCTTATCACAGACGATGCAGATGCCAAGGAAGCCACAGAGAGCAATCCAGGTGCAGGCGGTAAGTACCAGGTTGTCTTGGGGTACTTACCAAGTCGTGTCCCTGAAAAAGACAACTCCAAGTCCTAAGGCCTAGAAACTGTGAACATGGCCTTATTTGGAAAAGGGGCCTTTGTGGCTGTAATTACGGTAAGATGAGTCATACTGAATGAGGGTGGACCCTAAATCCAATGGCCAGTATCCTTAACAGAGAGGAGAGAGAACGGCCGCTGAAGATGGAGGCGGAGGCTGGAGTGACATGGCCACTGCCCAGAAACACCAGGGGCACGGGACACTGAAAGAGGCAGGAAGGCTCCTCCCTGAGAGACGTCCAGGAAAGGATGATGGCCCTGCACACACCTTGGTGTTGGCTTCTCACCCCCAGAGCTGCGAGGCAATCAGTGCCAACTAGTCTGTGGCCAACTAGTCTGTGGCACTTGCTTGGGGCAGCTCCAAGGAACCCACGTCTATCGGTGAAGGAATGTGTGTGCTCAGAGCAGAGAGAGGGGCCAGGGCCAGGGGAGGCAGGGGTCCCACCCCAAGATGCTTGGACTGAGTCTTGCCTGTGCCTCCGGAAATATTTTCCACTTAAAAGGAAATATTTTCTACTGACCACATTCAAAACTGGCTTGCGGGAGCAGGGAGCATTTTCCCGCATGGGGCCTGCAGAAGGAAAGGCAGCCTGCAGCTCAGCATGGCCTCGAGGCAGCCCCAGGCCCCGCACTTTCCTCAGAAGCTCCTTGCGGGAAAAACGCACGTATTCCAGGCCAGATGCTCTTTGCCACATCTATGGGCAGAGCACTGATCCCAGCGAGGAACGTTCACACACCACACAGCAAAACCCTTCTCACCATCAGAAAGTGACTGTTGCCTGAGAAAGACACTGTGGTGTAGGAAACCGAGCCTTCATCTCAGATTTTAGAGAAATCCCTGGAAAGAAACGACAAAAGCAGAGTGGCTTCAGCGTTCTCCGCAGACACAGATGCTCGCCTCCACCGTGGGCGTCTTCAGGCAGGAGTTTTGCCTCACCCCTTCTCTCCTGTACCTTTCGGGACTCGGCCTCCCAGTGCCTCCCAGAATGCGGGGGTGCCGTTGGAAAGATGAAAAGTCCAAGGAGGGTAGAAGTCACAGCCGCTCGGGTCCTCAGAGCTCCCCTGCACGGGGCGTGTTGAACGCACGCTCTCTATCCCACAACATACCATCAGATGCAGGAATACACATGAGATCATCCCAGACTCCCCGGGAATCACAGAGCTGGGAAAACGAACGTCAACACTGGAAGGCTGGTCTGTGTCCTCAGCCTAAGATCTTCAGATTTAGCAAATAAAAACATGGGATGTCTGGTTAAATGTTTACATAAGCAAAGAACAGTTTTTAGCATAAAAATGCTGCATGCAGTATTCAGTGTCCTGTATTTCATCTGGCAGCCTCACCTCTCCAGCACAGCTATAGGAAGATGACTTTGTCTGCCCAGCCAGGGCCAGGATGACACCGGGGACGCTCGAAAGTCTACAGCCAGTTTGGTGACCCCTTGTAAATTTTGGAAATGCCACTGCTGGCCCCTCACAGTGGAAATTCTTCACGTGGAACCAGCTCATAAATATGGTGGGTTGGAGGCACCTGGATGGTTAGGACTCAGGACAATATTCTCCCCAAATATTTTCTCAACATCCGTCTTCCTGGTGGGAATTAGTGTCTGAGGTTCTCTTTAACTTTTCCTTGCCAGGGGTGACTGCAGTCAGCTGTCAAGGCAAGAAAAGAGAAGTCTGAAAAAGTGTGAAACTGATCATCAAAACACAAAACTTGAGGTGTTTTCCTCTGAAAGTGCATGAAACTGGCTGCTTAGCTTCCAAATGGAAACCCCACGCTGTGTCTTCTCCCAGGCTTGTCTGCTTTCTTTTGACATTTTGACACTGAGCTCTGAAATAATAGGGTTAACTGTTGATCTTTTTTTTTCCTTTGGAAATTGGCTTTTGACACCAGACAGCTGGAAAATCTGAAAGGTTAGCGCACATCTGGTGCGTCTACCTCAATACAAATGCCAGTGTTCCATCAAAGGTTTTCATAGATCAATGAAATAATTATCACAGGTGCCAAGACACAGGGATTCACTAAGAGGGACAGACACACAGAATTGTGACGAGGTTCGTGGTTGTTTTTGTTTTGCTCTTGGTGTTTTGTCTCTATTATTCATGGAGATTTGTCCCTAGAAACACTGGAGAGAGTCTCCAGTGCCAACAGCACAGCTCACTGGCAGGGTCCCAAGAGCCACGGGAGGGCAGGGCAGGTTCCTGGCATGCCTGAGATGACTTAGCACACTGTGAACCAGGGCTTGTGAACAGGGAAGTGTTACTCAAGATGGAGCTTGACTTTACAAAAGCAAGCTTGTGCCCCTGGAAGGCTTTCCGATTTCGATAAACTGTACTGTGTGTTCATGCCTGTTCATCTGAGTGACTGCAGATCTTAAAAGAATCATTTTCAGAAGACAAAAATGCACTTAAAATAAGGCTGGGCGATGTGAGAGGTGACACTGTAACATTGGGAGGGGGTCCTGCTCTGGCAACAGGCAACAGCTTCCTCAATCTCCTGCAGAGCCAAGGAAGGAATGGTTTTGCTGAGGAGTTCTGCAAAATGTAATGAGAAAGGCAGGTGTAAGGCCACATCACAGCAAGGGAACCTGCAGTTCACTTCAAATATGGGGAAGAGTTTTGAAGCCTTGACAACAAACCACCTCTTTTTCAACGTCCTTCTTCCTCTTCCTCTCTTCAGCAGCAAAGCTTTTTATTCCCACAATACGGGGTAGAGAGAGAAAACTGCTTGAACTTTCAAAGTGTACATTGGAAGACAAGCACCATGTCTGCAATTGATTCTGCCTCCTTCCAGCTTAGAGCCTTGAGTAGCAGACAGGAGCAATTTCCTACCCTGCTGAGCTCCATGGGCTCCCAATGGACCCTTCAAAGCTGAGCCCCTGGTAACCTCGCAGAGAACCGCTGTGTGGGAAACCAGAGCGGGAGGCTGGAGGCAGGTAAGAGCCGGGCCATCCACATCATAACGTGGAAACGAGGTTGTTCTCCCAGGGTTTGGACCAGGCTTGGGCGTGTGGCTGCTGCACCTGAGAAACATCCCTTCTCCCACGCACGCCAGTAGCCGCACCGTTCTCTGAATGGGAACACCTGCTCTATGCACCCAGTCCAATGTGTTATAATATTTATCATGCTCTCCCTCTGTGGCTAGTTAAAGCGAAGTGACATACATTTTATGAAACTCGTGTCCCCATGTCTGTACCTTCATTCTGACATCACTGCTCTTGCCGGGAACAGATCAAATCCGTTGCGTGTTGGGGTTTGTTACTCCCTCGTTCTTCCCACTCTGCTGGCAAGAGGGTGCGGGCAGTAAATGAGGTCGGGAACACCTGCTCCATCGCAACTCCTTCTGGACCAGACCTCAGGCCACATGCTCACCAGTGCTAGGATTGAGCCCTATCCTGTGACCTGACCGCAATGAATATTGAGGCAGAAGATCGTGAATACCACAAGGGCCTGCCCTCATACACCTGAAGAAAAAGGAAGATATTTTAAATGAAATAATCTTCATTGTTACATTTACAACTGAGGGATAAAACCCAAACACATAGAAAAGTATTTTTAAAATTCCTGTGTGCCCCCAGCGACGTGTACTGTGACATCATGGGCATTTTGGCGTCTATCCATCCAGATATGTTCCTACCTGCAGGCAATGGCCAGGAAAGATCCAGATACGGATTTTCAAGCCCGAACACCCTACACCTAGTGGGTGTCCCAGACCTGCTGTCCTATAACCGACTCTTCCCTTAACAGCAAATCTTACATGTCCTCTCAGTCAACAGACACACATCAGCTTCGTCTTCAATGTCTGTCCAGTATTCGTGCCCTGCCACTCCATAATTTCTTCACAAAAATTCCCCATTTCAGGCAATTTAGGTTTATTGTTAAGCCAGTCACATTTAGCAGTGTGGGGTCGTGTACCAACTTTAGTGACACCGGTGTTAATCAGTTCTGATAACCACGAACATTGGACTAGCCAGGATTTTTTTTAATGCTTACTTGTTTCAAACAATACTACATGTTTACAAGAAGGCTTTTATAATTCTGTATTTGCAAAAAGTGTGTATGTGTCTGTTTCTGTTCTGAGGATACATTTCGGGAAGTTCAATCGCTGGGTTGGCATTTTGCACACTTTAAACATTTCTCGTACGTGTCCCCAAATTGTCCTCCAGAAAGTTGGCACTGGATCACACCACACACAGCAGGGTATGAGGTCTGAGACGAAAGTGATTCCTGTGTCTTCTTCAGAGACTGACACCTAAATGTGTCTCAGAAGAGGTTTGGGGAAAAGTAGGGGCAAACATTTTCATGTGGAGGCAACAAATTTAAACAACCAAACGCAATGAACCAAAATTGTTGATTCTCTGAGTTGTTTTATAATGCCTGGAAGAGCGTCGTGGAGACTGGACACGTCAGTTCTCTGAGTCGTTTTATAATGCCTGGGAGAGTGTCGTGGAGACCGAACACACGGTGAATTGCAGTGACTACTCAATGTCATGCTCTTCACGTCTAGTCTGGATGGAACATTCTAGAAGGACTCTAGGAGACACATGGATCCTGGAGTAAGTTGGGTAAATAAACATGTTAAAAGAAGGTAGCTCTTATTTTACCAGAGCCAGTCCTTTGGTTTTTGTTAAATCCAGAGTATCTTAAAATTTAATAATTACATTTTCAAGTAGAAGCTTCAAAACTGTTTATTTGAATAAAATAGAAATGATTTATATTAACAAGGCTTCTTAAAGTTTATTGAATTCTCAATTTTTTATGACCTTATCATCTCCTTATGAAATAACTGTTACTGAACAAGAATTAAGTCTTATTGTTAGTTATCAAGGTTCCCCTGAATCCCCTCTTGCAAAAAAGAGCTTTATACCTTAAAGCACTGGCCATGGTCGGCCTTTGAGGATCAAGGGCCATATTTCCTAGTCCAAATAGTTCCATTTACGACTCTCACAAATAATAGACAGTTATTCTTCTTTTCCTTCAGAAACGCTGACCTTTTTTATTCTCTGCTTTGCATATTTGAGATAGATCCTCAAGAAACAGCTAAGGCCTGGAACTCCAGCACTGTGGAAAGCCAAGGCAGGAGGATCTCTTGAGCTCAGGAGTTTGAGACCAGCCTGGGCAACATAGTGAGACCCCATCTCTACAAAAAATAAAAAATTAGCCAGGCGTGGTGGCATGCACCTGTAGTCCCAGTTACTCAGGAGGCTGAGCTGGAAGGATCACTTGAGCCTGGGAGATTGAGCCTGCAGTGAGCTACGATCACACCACTTCACTCCAGCCTGGGTGACAGAGCAAGATCCTGTAAAATAAAATGAAAGAAAAAAAGAAAAGAAAAGAAACAGTCCCTGAAAGTATTATTAAAAGTTGTTCAATTTGATTTTTTGCACATCTAAATGTTTCTACAAATAGTCATTTAAGATCTCTGTTTAGTGTATTGTCTTCCAAAAAATTTCAAACTGAAAAACTAAAACAGGCTACTCAGAAAGATATATGTGTTTTCAGTTAGTTTTTTTCTTTCTTTTTTTTTTTTTTTTAAATAGGACCATAGCTTCAGAGTTGAAGAGGTAATGCATATTTTTTGTTAATCTGCTCATTGGCCTCAAGAACATAAGCTTAGAAATATTTGTACATATAGTGTCACTCCAATGCTTCCACCAAGAGCTAGGATCTTGAAAGGTGAAGAGGAGAAACAATGTAGCCAGCAGAGAACCAGTGCAGGTGTGTGTCTCTATGTGTTTTTACACCAGAGGGAGGGTTGGGAGACCCCGCAACAGAAGTGTGGATTAATCACACTGATTTGTTTTGCCCTCATGGAGAGTCATAGAAAACACATTGTTGATTAAAGTTATGATGCCTTTAAGAGAGGAAACTTTACACCCGGGAGATGGGAGTAGCTTTCTTAAGAAGTAATTAACAACTTCATGGAGCTCCTATTGTATGCGTCATAAGCCGTCATAAGCCTGTTTGTTTTAGTAACTCTGTTTTTCACTCATGTTTCTAACTTTTGAAGAACTGCCCCTTCTCTGAATCTCCTGTGAGTTGCCTTTTCTTCTAAGTCAGAAAATGACGTCATGTGTTCCTCTGAATAACATTGCTACCTTACGGCCCTGGAGCTCTCAATCTCTTGGCTGTGGACTGCTGAGCCCCTTGGATGCAGTTGTTTGAATGCCATGAAATGAAGTAATGCAGAAAATTGATAATAAGTGGATCTCTCTCTGCTTCTGCATTCAAATGAGTACTTAGCACCAGGGCACAGATGCACCATCATCCATATCCTCCACCGCCAAAAATGGCAAAGTGGGTGAACCTGCGGACCGGGAGAGCACTGCAGCCGCCTTCCCTTTACTTTTAGGTATTTCGTGTATTCGAAGGCCTGAACTGTCCTTCCAAACCCTAGCTGGAAATGAGGGAAAATGTTTGCAAGTTATTGAAGGGATAAAGAATGAGAAAGATGGGTGGCAGGAGAAGAAGAAAGAAGAAAAAAGAAAGAAAGAAGAGGAGGAGGAGGAGGAGGTTGGGGTGGAGGGGGAGGAGAGGGAGGAGTCAGGAGGAGGGGGATGAGGAGAAGGAGGAGGGAGAGAGACAGAGGGCGTGGGCAGTGGAAGAGAGGAGAGTGTGAGGAAAGACACAAAACAAAATGTTTAAATGAAATAGTACAAAATTTTACACTGATCACTTGCATAGGAAATATTTCTTTTCTTCCAAAAATTACCCAGTGGAACCCTCATTTCCTAATTCTTTGACAGCTACAAGCAACCTTGAGTGTACACATAAGGGCTCCTTATTAAACTGCAGATATTGCAGGGAAAGAACAGCAGCGCATTTCTAAACCGGCAGAGGGTTTTGAGCCACAGTCTCCGTTCTAACATTTCCTGACTTTTGGAGGAGTCATTGTGCCTGTCAACAGGATGAGTTCCGTGTTCTCCCCAGCAGGGTCTCCGGGCAGCCTGCAGCCTCCCCTACAAGACGCTGATTTTTCAAGTGTTATGGAAATTGATATCAGTTGGTTTTATGTTCAGTGTTAATCTCCCCCTTTCAGGGATTATCTGTAATCCTATTAATTTCATACAGCAATCCTTTTGGGAGGAAGTGGAACTAGACTGAAAAGTTTAGCTTGATAGTATTTTCAACCTTGTCGCTGATCTCAGGCAGCAATTAAAACCAACCTGTACCAGGCAGGGATTCGAGCTTCTCCTGGCGTTCCACGCATCATCAGATTCTTGGTTCAGGTCCCGTTGCAGTCAAGCAGGGGCAAATAAATGTCAGGAAATTAAGAATTAAGGCAACCTGCATGTCGATGCGAGCCAGGTGGGAACCCATCTTTAATTATGGTTTACATGAATTAGACCTAAGGAGACCAAGTCACTGTGATATTTACGCTCTCCCAAGAGACTCCATGCAAATGAAGACGAGGAGAAGGAGGAGAGGAAAGCGGTCCGTGGACGCAGGATCTTTGCGCGTGGGCCACAGCACGGCCCCGGGGCCCTGGTGTGGGGGTCCTGAATGCAGGCCCCGTTCCACCATCGCCCGGGGAGGGCCCTGAGTGGGCTCCTGATCCCTCGCGGTGTATCATTCGGAGAATGTCCCCCAGCCTCACCTTCCAGCCTGGCCCGGAGCCCCAGCTCCACCCAGGCCTCACCCCGAGGCCCTCTGGCCTCTCCACTGGTCTCCTCCAGAACTGCCTTCTGGGCCTTGACCACGCCCTGACCCCAGACCTGCGCTGGGTTTCTCCCGGTCCCTCACCCTTAGGTGGGAGCCAGCTCCAGTCCGCTCCAGTCCCCCAGCCTGGAGAACCCTGTCTCGACCAGCGACCTCATAGCGGGGCCCCAAGGCCCTGGGTGCTGTGCGGTCAGCCCCGCCCACGCCAAAGTTCCTGCCCTCGCGCTCCCGTGGGCTTCCCGACCAAAATTCCCCAAAATTCGTGACCCATAGGCGGGTTCCAGCCGTTTCCTGCCGGACCCCTTGGAATGTGATTTCCAAAGTAAGCACTGTTGAAGGAGCTCGATGCAGCCTCCCCAGGTCCCCCAGGCCGCTCCATCTGCGAGCACAGAGCATAGCCCACGTGTCCTGGCCCGAACCCCATCGCGCACAGGCCCAGGTGCAGCGGGAGGAGCGGCCCACGGAGGACGGGGCCTTGAAGACGGTGTTCTCGCTGGACAGGAGTCCTGAGACGGCCACACACGCTGCACACACGTACACACTACACACACACACTCACTGTACACAACTGCACACACACTCTGTACACACAGCACACACACTGTACACAGCCACACACATGCACACACACTACACACATGCACACAGACACACACCATACACACACTGCATACACACGCAAACAGCGCACATGCAGACACAAACGATACACACACCACACAGACACACATAGCACATGCTGCACACATGTACACACTATACACTGTATATACACTGCACACACAGACATACACAGTACACACTGCACACACACAGACACACACCATACACATGCTGGCTGCTATACACACTGCAAACAAACACTCACACTGTGCACATATGCACCCACACATGCACTTGTTATGCAGGTGGAGTGGCCTGGGCGAGGCCTTACAGGCTCCATGGGAACTCATTCAACAGTGCTTGCATTGGAAATAACGTTATGCCATACACAGACACACTCGCACACACTACACACACTGTAACCCTCACACACTCTCACACAGTACACATGCGGACACACTCACAGATACCACACACATATGCATTCACACACGATACACAGACACACACATACTGTACACACACACACCTCACACCTACACATGTACACCATACAAACACACACATAGTATACACAGTCACACACTACACACACACTATGCACAGACATACCAGACACACTCACACTATACAGTGCACACACACAGCACACACTACTTGCACACATATACACACAGATACGCACACTATACATAGACACACACATACACACCTCACATACTTTACACATGTACACATGCACACACACCATACACAGACATACACTACACATACTATACACCCTCACACACACAGATGACATACATGGACACACACTGTGCATGCTACACACAAACACACACACTACATATACACACAGAGGCACACACACATACTACACACACTATACACACACACTCATACACAGTATGCACACTATACAAAGACACACTATACACACACAAAGACACACACACCCACTACACACACACCCCTCACAC
>NW_012114433.1:676766-688951 GCF_000951035.1 Colobus angolensis palliatus
ACCAATCTTTTATTTTTAGTTTTACTCCTTCATGAAATTCAAATAATTGGAGAAATACAGATGAGGACTCCTAAATTCTCTGTTCTTCAATAATATTTTATCTTTTCAGGCTCTTTTTACTATTTCAGGAAACTTAAGTTACACCAGAAAATCTGGAGTTCACTTAATTTAAAACAAGAAAGAATGTACTTGGTAACATTACCCGTACTTCTCTCTCACTGGAATATTAAAACTTTGAAAATGTACTTTGAAATTACCTGAATATTTATGGAGATATGTACTTAAAACTCCACTTTCAAATGAAAATACAGAATGAGTCACCAATCAACAAATAATATTTATTGACTGCTATTAGTCCTATACTCTGTATTAAGAAATAACATGAAAGTAAAGATTGGAGAAGAACAGATAGCAATGAAATATTGTTTGATGGATCTTGCTATCATGTGAATATAATTATTTATAGAACTTCTTATATGATTACAATTCTAGTAATATTTTTAAATTATCTCCCTGCTGGGAACTATTTAAATATATATTGTTTCTAATGTTCTCAGGGAACGAGTAGAAAAACAAATAAACATGTGGCTGTCACCAACAAGTGCATATTTCAAGAAACAATCAGATCACTGTTTGAATTCCCTGAGAACTGAAGTCAGCTCTACAGAACTACCCAGGCTCTTCCCCTCCCATGTGTCACAATTAGCCCCAGGAGCTAGTCTGCTAGGAAACCCATAAGTCATTTCTGGACCCTCGGAGTTGCTGGTCTGTCTCCACCATCTACCTTGCAAAAAGAATTATTTATGGGATGTAAATAGTGCCTAAAGCTGTCATTTGACTACTGTACTGTCAAGCTGAATTATTCATTTCTATTTGTGAGAAGCACCAAAAATATAGTGAACAGATGTTGTTTGCAGGGGACAAAAGAAAGCGGGAAAATATAGGAGGAAAGGTAAGCTACTTAGCATACTGACAAAGCTGTTATATTTTCTCCTTCTTTTCCATTTGTGAGGAATAAAGCTCCTTTGACTAATCAAAAATTATGGAGCATTGTCACACATGCAGATGGATGGCAGCTTTTCTAAGTAATGTAATATTGTAGGTGTAACTGTGTGGCAACGTAGACATACAGTTATATTTCATCAGAGCTATAACACCGCTGATGTAAACTACTGACTATAACCTCAACCTGTGGGATTCACGAGTGTAAGCACGTGGTGAATGTAATGGAGGCAACATTTTCATTGAGATGTCATTTAGGAAGTGGCAGATACTAGCATTTCTTTTGGTAAAACTCCCACTGGTAGCAGATATAACATTAGTATAGAGCTAGCCTCAATAGACCAAAAGCATCTAAATTAAATTCTATTGGGTACTGAGACTTTCAGAAAAGTCTAGTTGCCTATAGGCTGCCCAACTCTACAGTTCAGAGCTGCAACTAGTGAATGTCAGATGACAGGTGATGCTGTATGGTAGGAAGGAAAGTTAGTGCATATGGTCATATCAATTGATGCCAAAAAAAGTATGGCAAACGCCAATGCACATTCAAGATAAAAACTCTTAGCAAACTAGGAATAGAGGGAATTTCTCTAACTTAATAAAAAAAAAAATCTACCCCAAATCTCCTACAGTTAACATGACTCGTAATGGTGAGGACTGGAGACTTTCCCCTAAGGCTGAGAACAAATGAAGCATGTACCCCAGCACTCCCATTCAGGAACATAGTAGAAGTCCTAACTAGTGCAGTGAGACAAGAAAGAAAAATAAAAGGCACAGATTTGAAATGAAAAATCAAACTTTCTTTATTCACGGATGGCATCAGTGTTTATGTATTAATCGATAATCCCAAATAATTAAAAAATAATAAGCAATAATAGTGCAGTCACAAAATGCAAGGTTATAATACAAAAGCTCATTTTTTCATATATATCAGCAAAGGACAATTGGAAATTGAAACTATTAAAAACATACCATTCATAATAGGACAAAAAATAAAATACAAAATATATACAGCATCTGTGTCTTAGGAAAACACAATAATGAAAGAAATGAAATATTTAAATAAGTAGAGAGACATCCTCTGCCCTTACATTGGAAAATTCAACATTGCCAACGTGTGAATTCTCCTCAAGTGGGTCTATGGATCTAACATAATCCCAATCAGAATCTCGGCAAGCTATTTTGCCAATATTGGCAACTGATGCTGAAGTTTAAATGGAAAGGCAAAAGACCAAGGCTAGCCTGTAGAATCTTAAAGACAAAAGAGTTGGAAGACTCCCACTACCTTACTCTAAAGCTACAGAAATCAAGCCAGTGAGGTATTGGCCACAGAAAAGACATAGATCCACGGAACAGAATAGACACAGCAGGAGGAAGCATACACAAAGACAGTCAACTGACTTTTGACAAAGGCACGAAGGCAGTTCCATTTTGGACATCCGTATGCAAAAAAAAGGAAATGCACCTAGACACAGACTTTACACCTTACATTGAAATTAACTCAAAATGAGGCCAGGCCTGGTGGCTCACGCCTGTAATCCCAGCACTTTGAGAGACCGAGACAAGCGGATCACTTGAGGTCAGGAGTTTGAGACAAGCCTGAACAACATGGTGAAACTCTATCTCCACTAAAAATACAAAATTAGCTGGGCATGGTGGCACATTCCTGTAATCTCAGCTACTTGGGAGGCTGAGGCAGGAGAATCACTTGAACCCGGGAGGCAGAGGTTGCAGTGAGTCAGGTCGTGCCATTGCACTCCAGCTTGGCCAACAGGAGTGAAACTCCATCTCAATAAATAAATTAATTAATCTAATTTAATTAACTCTAAATGTAAAATGAACAATTATAAAACTTCTGGAAGAAAATATAGCAAAAGTGTACATGACCTTAGGTTGGTGATGAGTTTTTAGGTAGGTACAACACCATCTATGGAAAAAAAAAATTGTTAAACTACACTTTATTAAAATTTAAAGTTTCTACTATATGAAAGAGATTAGTATGCAGATATATTGTTAAGAGAAAAAAACAACAAAAACAGGAAGAAAATATTTGCAAAACACCTATCGGTAAAGGCCTTATATCCAAAACATGCAAACAATCCATAAAACTAAACACTTTTTAAAAATCTAATTTAAAAACCAACAAAAGATCCAGGGAGATACCTCACCAAAGAAAATACACAGAAAGCAAGTAAGATATGAAAAGATGCTCAACATCATTTTTCATTTGTGGGAATTAAAACAAGAGATACTACTATGTGCCTACTAAAATGTCTAAAACTGAAAAAAACTGACAAGAACGTGGAACACTGGTGACCCACACAGCTGTGAATGCAAGATGGCACAGCTACTTTGGAGGACAGCTTGGCGATTTCTTACAACGCCAAACACAGTCTTAGCCTGTGATCCAGCAATTGCACTCCTTGGTATTCAGTCACCTGATTTTAAGACCTATGTGTACACAAAGGCTCTTTTTAAATAATTATCAAGAATGGAAAGCAACCAAACTGTCCTTCCCCACGTGAATGGACAGACAAACCACAGCCAAACTGTCCTTCCCCACGTGAATGGACAGACAAACCATGGCGTATCCATACAACGGAATGTTATTCAGTCATAAATGCTCTATAATTAGGTAGTAATGATAGTTGCACAGCCTGACGAATATACTTAAAACTACTGAATCGTACTTTAAATTGAACACTTTTACAGTAGGTTTTTTATATCTCCTTTTTTAAAAAAATAGTATGTGATATTAAGCCACCAAAGACATAGATGAATCTTAAGTGCACATTGCTAAGTGAAACAAGCCAGTGTGAACAGCCAACACACGATATGATTCCATTTGTGTGGCATTCTGGAAAAGAGAAAATGATAGAGACAGTGAACAAACCAGTGGTTTTCGGGGAAGAGGGCTCAGTGAAGCACAGCAGATTTTTTAGGGGGATGAAACTATTCAGTACACTTCTATAACGGTGAATACATGACACATGGTTTGTCAAAACCCATTAAACTTTATAGCACAAAGAACAAACTCAAGTATATGCAAAGTTTTTAAAAAATCATTTGGAAGCCAAACATAGAAAAATAAATATCTCATGTACTCACCCGTATGTGGGAGCTAAAAATGTGGATCTCATCGACATAGAGAATAGAATGATGGTGCAGGGGCTGAGAAGTGGAGGGGTGAGAGATAGAGAGTGGTTAGTTAATGGTTACCAACATACACTTAGGTAAGAATAATTAGTTTTAGTATTCAATAGTACAGTAGAGAAGTTACAGCTAATAATAATTTATTGTATATTTCAAAATAACCAGAAAAGAAAAACTGTAATTTTCCCAACACAAACAAAAGATGAACGAGGTGGTGAATATCCCAATTGCCATGATCTGAACACTACACGTTTTACACAAGGATAAAAACATTAGCTGTATGTCAAAACATGCAAAATCTGCATAACTACGATGCATCAACGAAAATATGTTAAACCTCATTTGGGAGGTAGGGAGATTCCGGCATGGAATGCAGCCTGTGACAAAAGCATTGTGATTGTATCCCAGGGTGTGAAGCAGCCTCCCTGCAGGGGTGAGTGGGTGCAGTGTGCTGAATAAGTGACTTTGGAGACAGGTGGGATCCATGAGGCACTGAGAACTGTTCTCTGGCTGATAATGTCATTTCCAGGGGGGGTGTGGACTAAGAACTCTGAAACCACGCTACACGCGCAGAGGAACCAAGCAGCTGAGTGCATGGACAGTGATGGTGGGTGCTGGCATCTCCGAGACAGAGCAGGAGGTTATAGAGACTCGAGGAGGAAGGGCTGGAATGAGCCGTGCAGAGCTGAAGGAAAGCCAGTGGCATCAGTACGATCATGGGGCGTCACACACGTACACACAGACACGCTGACACACACCTGTGCATGAGCCTGGAAGCAACAACCCAGCAGGGGCGGCACACCCCACCCCTGAGCCTCGGGGTTCCATAGGCTCTGTGTTTCAGGCTGAGGAATGCCTCCTGCGGTTTGATGAAAGACTTTACTAGGAATGGATTTGGGATTTATCAGGTGAGACTGAAGCAAGAGTTGTCTTAGAAGCCGGACAGATGGCCCCTGAGTAAGGAGGGCCTTCATGGGCCTCTGGTGACGGGCATGTTTCCAGCCCTGTGTGACGCGGGGTGCTGCTCCCACTCATCCTGTTGAGGAGCTTTGTAAAGACAAAGCAAGCAAGAGGCAGAGAAGGCTCACGATCGCTTTACGAACCTGCTGAACTCGGCGGTTGTGACTTTAACACTAGTCTCGATTTACCTGATGTTCTCGGAAGCTCTCGGCAGCCCAGGCTGATCTGGGATTGGGTCTTGTCAGGAGTTGTGAACGTGGTGAAACTGACAGAAGACACAGTCACGACATGGTTTGGGGGGAACTGCGGGCAACAAGTCATCACTATTTAAGGAGGAAGTAACAGAATCCAGGGAATGGGAGCCCCAGGAAAACCGAACAAGTCTGGGGAGTGACGAGTGACCTGATAGTAATACCTGCTCTCGATGAAGGAAGCATCTGTTCACCGTGCTGTGTGCCTCCCAGGCATTTGCAGTCCCTGGGACCCTGTCCGTGTCCGTCTCCCGACTCTGCCTGCAGCTGGGCTTCCTCGTGCCTTCTCAGCATCCGCACACTGAGTCGCTCAAGTCTGTAATCCCAGCACTTTGGGAGGCCGACATGGGCAGATCACAAGGTCAGGAGATCGAGACCATCCTGGCTAACACGGTGAAACCCCGTCTCTACTAAAAAAATACAAAAAACTAGCCAGGCGAGGTGGTGGGCGCCTGTAGTCCCAGCTACTCGGGAGGCTGAGGCAGGAGAATGGCGTAAACCCGGGAGGCGGAGCTTGCAGTGAGCTGAGATCGTGCCACTGCACTCCAGACTGGGCGACAGAGCGAGACTCTGTCTCAAAAAAAAAAAAAAAAAAAAAGAGTAGATTTAGGTGTATTATTATATACTACCAGGCAGTGTCAAGGTTTTACCCTTTATTGTGTGGTTCAGTAAGCAACACCATTGAATTTCTCTAATAGGCATCAATGTGACTTTCTAAGTCAAATTTGGTACATAAAAAGAAAAAAACCATTAGAAGCATGTTCCCTGAAAGGTAAGTTGTGTGGTTCTCCGAGACATGGACCCAGGCATTGCTAGGATGAGTTCTCACACCTGGGACGGGAGTGCTCTGTCCCGGCGCCGCTTAGTTCCCGCCTTGGTCAAGACAAAGGGGCCCTCCTCTCCCGGTCTCACAGGGCAACCATATAATTAGTCACCTCAACCATGGCGTTGCTGAGAGTGAAAGGGGCTCTATTCATAATTTTGGTGGAACAGTTGGCAGAAAGCGGGATTGGTCTGCACATTCAGGATATCGAGTTCCTTGGCTCACAGGGTCTGGGCTGCAGCCCCAGTCTTAGGAGGGCTGACGGCGAGCCGGGCTGTGGAACGGATGGATGTCAGATGGGGGTGATGGCCCCAGCATGCCATGGTATCAACTATCTCCAGGGCTGAACGGGGCTCTTGGCTGTGGTCACCAGGAACCTCAGTCCCCTCTGCTATTTGTGGGCCCCAAGCCCACATCTTTCCTTTCCTAAATAACAGCATCCTTTATCTAGTGTGCAGAAAGGAAAACATCTTCTTACACCGGGTCGCAGCCATTGGATCGAAGCACCAGGTGCCCCAGCCTTTACTTTCTGGTCCTGCGAGGAGAGGTCCATGTTCTTCTGTCTGGGTAGAGAGGGAGTCGGCATTCAAGGAGGGAGAATCATCCTGAGGACAGAGTTTAAAAAGTCGTAAAGCCCTCAGTGTCATAATTCAGAATGTTGCTCTGCCACATATCTGAAACTTACACTTACATTATTAGATAATGATGAGGATCGTCACATAGCCAGATGGTCCTGTTTAGGACTGGACACACAGGATCCTAGGGGTGAGAATAGACACGTTATAAACAGGACACAAAACACAGGAGCAAAGGTGAACCACCCAGCTTACATAGTATGCTCCTATGTAAATAATAGCATACCAGTTTTCTCCACACTCGGATCCTCAGCGTCATTTTAATATCTGAGTAAACCTGGATTGTGCCCCATCGGATTTAGTGCAAGATCTGCAGGTGGCACGTCCACCTCCCAGGCAGCTAAGTCCATACACGTGGAAACCACGCTTTATGCTCCATGGCCCCGACCCTCCCCACCCTACATCTCCAGTCTTCCCCTGTCTATCTGCAGGCACTGCTGCCCCCAGCCCAGCCCTTGCCTCCCTCTGAGTGAGCTGGCGTGGAACACCAGTTTCCAGTGAATCTCCTGGCTTCCGCACTGACTTTCTTGATCTCCATTGCCTAAGAGATTCCAGAGTAATGTTTATTTAAATGCAAATCCAGACTCATCACTACTCGGCTTTAGACTTTGAGGGTTCCCTGTGGCTCTTCGAACCCCTCCTGTAGCTGCTTCGTCTTCCGGATCCCAGGTCCAGTCCCCCGTGGCCGCCCTCCCTCCTCCCCAAGTGCAGCTTTGCCAGGCTGCGCCTTCCCTTGTCCACTTCTTGGACAATGCTCGCCCACGGTAGGGTGCCCTATTATCCCCTCCGACCGAGATCTGATGTTCACAGCTCTTAGCACAACCTGTGATTGTTTCACACGTGGGCTGTTTCGTATCCGCCCCCTCAGCCAACAGCACACCCTGTGCCAGCAAGGATGGCACAGCCGTGGCCCACGCGGGTTCCATGTCCTTCATGGTGCCTGGAATTTGTAGGCTGAGATCACTATAGACACGTATGCAGTTGTCAGGAAGAGAGAGATGCCTGGCGTCCTTTAACCAGTTCTGCCCCTTGTAAAATGGTAGCAACACCTCAGCACGAGGACAGATACAGATGCATTCTTCACACGAGGGTCCTTCCTGCGGGCCTTTTGTAGTGACAGCCACTTCCGTCCCACCCCCTCCTCCCCAGCCCTTGGAACCACCTAATCTGTCCTCCACCCCTGTAGTTCCATGACCCCGGCTTTTGCTGGTGTGAATGACCCCAGCTGCTCAGGGTGCTTGGCTGGGGTGAGGCAGTCACTGTGTGAAAGTTTTCTGTCTCACTGGGCTGTCCCATTCTAGGTCCTCTGCCTAGAAGGATGAGGCTTCTGTTGGGTTGGTTTTTGCTGTTGCTGTTTTGTCTGTGCTTGTGGGTATTCCCTGGCCACCAGTTTCTTTATCCCCTGGTCTGGGATGTATGAGGCTACGGGAAAATGCAGGCAGCCACCGCCCTGGCATCCCTGGTCCTGAGGTCCCCAGACATCCTCCTCACCACCGTCAGGGGTCCTTCAGGTTTAGGCAAGGATAGCGTCCAGTGTTTCGGTTGTGCTTGGTGTGAGGGATCAGAAATGTCCTGCTACTCCATCTTGCCAGGAGCAGAAGTCCCCTAGTCACCAGACTTTATGCTCTTTGAGGGCAGAAATTTTTGTGCCTTTGTTCATTGGTGTACTCCTAGTGCTCAGAACACACAATGAGTCATCAATAAGTATTTGTATCTTTTTTCTCCTATCTATAACTGTGCTTGCAACTTCAAAGCAGTGAATGTATGTCATGCTCCTTCATCTTCCCTTTTCAATCACTTTCCTTTTTTACAGTAAGAAAGTGAAATAGAACATCTTTCACAAAATGTGGAGGGGTGTTTTACTTGTTTTCTAATATGGAAAACTTTTAAATTTCCTAAGAATGTAAGTTGCAGTGTTCTATTCCTACATTCTTTTTTAAGCTAATAATTAATTTCTTTCCCTTGTCTCTGCAGGTAAATTCATCGATATGAATTCATCAAAATGCCTTTGTTCAATACCTCTCTGCATGTCGCTCTATTCACTGTGATACTAATAAAGGTAAACATAAGTGGTCCCAAACCTAAAGAAACTTCCAAGGAAAAGCAGTTAACCATGGTCTGTGCCCCTCTCAGGGACTGGCTTCTCAGACGGAGCTGCGCTCGGCCTTTGGTCTCAGATCCCAATTTCATATCCTGAATTCTGAGATTCAGTGTGAGGACCACTGTCACTTTGGTGTATTTCACCCTGTCCCGTGGGTTTCACATGGCACCTAACACCCAGCAGGGCCATGGCCCGGCCTTCCCAGTGTTAGGGAGCCTTGCCTAACAGGAACCACCTGTTCACGGCCACTGAAGTCCTCACTTGATGAACGCTGAGGAGAAGCCATCCGTTATCAAGTTGAGGAATTTCAGAGCTAGAAGGAGTCTTAGAACCTTCTCAGACAGTGATCATGAACCATTCTCAGATCAATGATCATGAAGGTGAGAAAGATTCTTTGGATGCTGCAGATGCAGGCAGTTTCTAAATCACAGCGGCCTGCAGCCTCCTGTAGGTCCCTGTGCAGCACTCCTGTGGGCCTGTTTCTCACAACATTAGTTTAACTGTGTGTGGGCACCTAGTGCTTGTCTTCACTGGCAGGCTCGGCTGGACTCCTCTCCTGTAAACATGCTCCGGTGACATAACACAGACACAAGGCTCATCCGTTTCATTACAACATGTGAATCACACGGTCCTCTCAAATCCATTATGGGAGCCACCGCACCAGCCTGGATGTTAGCATGTTCTTATCACGGTTGTGAACATGCAGACTGTATGGAGCCAAGTGCGTCTGCCTATTTTCAAACTGGCTGCAGACTTTCAATAGGGCTGCTCTGTAAAGACCAACTCCCAGGATTGGAGCCTGACCACACCCTGGCCATGCAGCGCTGTGCTTGGACTTTTCCTCGAAAACGTGATGCATCTATTTTTTTTTTTCCCCTAATGAACCAACACCTGGGCCCTTCCGCGAGCTGCCACCCTCTTTCCCATGGGAGTCGTGCTGGGTGTATGTGTTCTGCTGCTGAAGACGCGTTTAAACCCTCACCGCTTGACCTGTTTCAGTCTCTGCTGTGGTTCGGCTTGTCAGAAACGACGGAAGTAGAAATAGACGTGCAAAAGGCAGACTGTTCTGAACGACATCTTGAGAATGGTTTGCGGTATCAGTGACTCGGGCATTCTTTGTGGTTAGAGTGAGAGCTGAGAAGCTCTAAGATTCCTCCATCCCCCTCCCCTTCCCACTGAAGGCACAGAAATGGAGACTGTGCTGCCTGCGTCCCTGTGCCGTGTGTGCGTGCCTTATGAAGCTGTGAAGGTTTTGGCTGCCCTTTCGTGGCTTCTGTTGTTTTCTTGGGGACTCAGTGGGATGGAGAGTCTGTTCTGCAGCAGGACATGCCAACAAATTGCATCACTTCTGCCTCGGTGACCGCGGACAATGACATGCCATATGCCAGCGGCAGGAAATGAATGGGCTCATTTACACTGGCACCGGCACTGCGGCCTGTCAGTCTTCAGAGGCCGGCCACGGCAAATTGGAAGGTGGCGGAGACGCAGAAACCTCCCAAGCTTCCAGGCCACATTAGTCTGGAAGCTTGGAGCAGGGGCCGAGGGACCGCAGGCGAAGGAGGTGCCCCTTCTTGCTATGAATGTTAGCCTTGCAGCTCCAGAAAACTGACCTGGTGAAACCACCACTCTGTGCCCGCCCCCTGCACCAAAGGAAAAGAGAAAAGGAAAAGTGTTGAGTGCATTCAGCTGCAAGGAGAAAACAAAAACACAGTGGGTGCCGTGCCCTGGCATGCAGAGCGGCTTTCCTGCACACACACAGGCTGCCACAGCGGCCTGCCCCCACAGCGACCCCACCGCCTCGTCTGGGCACCCAGCAACGCCGCAGTTCACATCCGACCTCCGGCCTGTCTGGCCGCGCGGCATCTGTCTCCGTGCGTGGCAGCCGGGGGTGGCCGGCAATGATTGAAGAGGCCGCGTCCTGGCGACCGACGCTGCTAATGAACGGGAGCGAGCGGGTCAGGGATTGCCCGCGTGGCAGCCCAGCAAGTGCGGAGCTGCCGTCCATTGTCCCTCACATGTGTTCTCAGGGCAGCGAGGGGGGTCGGTAGCAATCACGCGCTCTCTTCTTCATAATCACTATAATTAGCAGCATAATCAGAGCTGGGTGAGCTTGGGGCAGCTTCCTGGCAGAGTAACTCACTTTTTAAATAATAATAATAATAATAATAATAATTGGCATTGCAGTGCCTTTTCATCCAAGTTTAGACCGCCTTATGGAGATCAACCGAGTCTGGATTGCACCCTGCCAGAGAGGAACCTGAGACACTTTGCAAGAAGCTGGGTGCAAAGCAGCCTGGTCTGGGTCGCAGGGAGGTGTCGGGACGGAGGCTGGCATCCCATGAGGTTGGATTCACAGGTTCTCCATCCATGGCAGCCTATAGCGAATGCCTGACATCTTCAATACAATGGACTGATGTTAACTGAAGGCGTAAACAAGGGATCTCTTGTGCTCCTGGACATGCGCAGGTGGAGGCTCCTTGGGACACCGCGCGTGCTGCTTCCTCCAGGCCCCGTTGTCCCTGCCATCCACTCACCTTTCCCTCCTCGGTCAAGAACTCCTGTTAGGAAAGAAACAGAGAATGGAATGATACCACTGACCTGGGCCCAGGCACTTCTCATTTCCAGTTGGTTTTATAAGAGTCATAAATATAGATTTTCCAGGTTTTTCCCTCTTAAGGAGTGCATTTAAAATAAAATTATATAAAGTCCTTTTGATTCTAAGCAAACATCTAGACATTCACAGGTGGGAGAGAATGTGTTCCAAGCCTCCAAAGAAAGCTCACACTCAAAACCCTCAAACCCCCACACCCCGCACCCCCACATCTACACACCCCCTCATTTCTCACATCCCCTACACCCCCCTGCACACCCCACAACCTCATACCCCCACACCTCCTGGACAGTGTAGCCCTGCAAGCTCACCCCTGGCACTCCTTGCCCCACCTGCTCAGGTGGATGACGCCATCAGCCTCACGCTGAGCCCCAGAAGAGTCCTGGCACGCAGGTGTCCGTGATGGTTTCCCCGGCGTCCCCAGCCCCAAATCGCCCCGTGGAAAACACCGAGCTGAACCAACAGGGGGAGAACCCAGCCCTTCTCCTCCTCCTCCCCCTAAGGCAGGGGAGAACCCAGCCCTTCTCCTCCTCCGCCTCCTCCCCCTAAGGCAGCGGGGAGAACCCAGCCCTTCTCCTCCTCCTCCTCCTCCCCCTAAGGTAGTGGGGAGAACCCAGCCCTTCTCCTCCTCCTCCCACTAAGGCAGGCGAGA
>NW_012114433.1:689001-703488 GCF_000951035.1 Colobus angolensis palliatus
CTCCTCCTCCCCCTAAGGTAGTGGGGAGAACCCAGCCCTTCTCCTCCTCCTCCCCCTAAGGCAGGGGAGAACCCAGCCCTTCTCCTCCTCCTCCTCCTCCTCCTCCCCCTAAGGTAGCGGGGAGAACCCAGCCCTTCTCCTCCTCCTCCCCTTAAGCCAGGGGGAGAACCCAGCCCTTCTCCTCCTCCTCTCCCTAAGCTGTGCATCCTGAATGTGACTGCTGAGTCCTAAACTCTTTCCTGCTCTGGAGTTTATCCCCACCGTTGGAGCCTTCTGTTTTGAGAGGTCTTGAGAAAACTTGCTTTTAATCCCTTAAAAGCCCCAGTTTTAAACTGATGGCCTTTAACACTTTGGGCCCTGTCCACTATGTCATGTCTAAGCCCCAGTGTCCGTCGCCCTGCAGGGGCCAGAGTCAGGCACCTTCCAGATGGCCCTGAAGTGCACAGCCTCCATTAATGGGGCCTCCATTAGCCACTTCACGGATACGATGAATGTGCTTCTCCCTCACAAAGACACGAGTGTGGGGAGTGAAGCTATTTGCAGTCTGGGTTTCACAGTCCTCCGGCCCACGGGTATCCTTTTCCTTTTGGCGGTTCCCGAGCCGCAACTCCCACCCCCACCGCTGGGGTGGCAGGGAGGTCTTCTGGAGTGGAGCCATGCTGCCCTCACTCCGGGGCTCCTGGCCTTGCAGGGAGATGGTAGTGCTGACAGGCGGCCCAACAGAGTGTGTCCTAGGCCAGGTGATGCAGCGGAGTCTGAAGAAGCAGTGAGTTCAAGCCCGGGCCTGTGACTTGGGGGAGGCGGCGGCCGCTCCTAGAGCCCTGGGATGAACAGCACGTGGAGACAACACGGGCAAAGGAGTGGGGCCCAGGAAAAGAAGCAGCTTGGAGAACCATCAAAGGTTCTATGAGGTGATGCAAAGCCACAGTGAGCAGAGGTGCCCTCATCTGGATAGAAACTCAAAAGGAAAAACAGGTTTGGTGAGTGTGTACATGGGTGTATATGTTCATGTATGTAAATGCTATGCATCTCTGTGTGTATGTGTGTGTGCTGTGTCCATGGGTGCATGTGTATGCACATGAGCATGTGTGTGCTGTGTGTCCATGTGTGTGCTGTGTGTCCGTTTGCATGTGTGTGCACATGAGCATGAGTGTGCAATGCGTATGTGTACATATGTATCCACGGGAGCATATGTGTCCTGTGTGTCTATGTGCCTGTGTCTGCTATATGTGCGCATGTGAGCCTATGTGTGTGCTGCGTGTCCATGTGCACGTACGTGGATGCAGGAGGGAGACTTTTAGGTCTGTTATAGGGATGTCCAGTTAAGTGATGTGAAAAAAACAACCACCAGGTCCAGAGTTTGAGACTGGAGATGGAAATTTCACTGACGTTCTAGGCTGAGTGGGATGACTGCATAAAGTGAGAATGGGCTGGGCAGGAACCTCACATTTCAAGACGTTAAAGTGGAAAATTCAACAGAAGCACCAGGACAGGGGTCGAGGTACCAAGCAGGACTCTCAGGGGGCACTCTTGAGACTCAGTTATAGGAGTCTGGTACCCACTTAGATGGAGATTATAAAGGGCCTAGAAACATAATATTTGAAGAGGATTTTGTCGGGAGAAATTTTAGCAAACTGTGCTTTTCTAAGAGGAAGAAGGCATAGGGACTGCTTGTCCTTCATCTGATAATCAAGAGTCTTCATCACAACTCTGAGGCAGATACATACAATCTCATTTTGTCCTTTAAGAAGATAGAAGATAATATGTGACCTTGGCCTGAGGAATGGATGGTAAAAGCTTTTCTGTGGCTGAAAATCTGCAAGAAGCATTGGAAACTCTAAACCCTAGAGAGAAGCTCAGGATCCCTTGAAAAAAGCAAACTTGCGTTTCCCATGCAAGGGGTAAGGGTGTAAGTTAGTAAAGGAGACAGTTAGGGGAAGCAGTCTTTGGAAAACTTAGGACAGTTTCCAATCAAAGGTTAATCACAGATTAAGGAAATTGGACACCACCTCTGAAAAAATTATCCAAAGAGGCAAAAACTTTAATTAAGAATAATTAAAATGTCTAAATAGTTTTTTTGAGCATCTGGTTCCACTAAGATGGAGCAGCCCTTCCTCTTAGGCCCCGTGTTAGGACTAAAGCCCTGGGCACAACACAGGAAATACAGAGAGAAGACTCCGAAAGAAGGAGAGAAGCTGGACAGACGAGGTCCCCAGGGCTTGAGGGTGGCCTGGGGCAGATGCCCAGTGTGTCCTAGTCCGGGAACTGCAGAAACCTCCACGCTGGAGTTGCCAATAGGCACAGAAAGAAAATCCGAAGAAGACTGTTTCCCATGACAGCGAGAAGGCCGGGGAGATGGGCGGCCCCAGAGAACAGAAAGGTGTGTCAGCAACGCCCACTCTACTCTGCCAAACACCCATGGAACACGCAGGCCCCCCACAGTGTCACAGGCTGACCAGACACTGAACCTCCACAGCATTCGCAGAGGCGATGGTGAGACCCCGCTGAGGTCCTGACTGTGGCGCTGAAGGGAGTGGATCTGCGGCGCCCAGCTTGCCCTCACGTCCACCTTCCTGGTGTCACCTGCAACCAGGAGCTGAGACAGCACCCCTGCTCAAGGCCATGAGCTATAGGGGTTGCTGTCCACCTTCCCTGGAAGGCATCAGTAGGACCAACAGGGAATTAAATGCCCCCCTCAGCTCATCTGCAGTGAGGCAGTGTGAGCTGGTCCCCCACTGTGACCACAGAGGTGTGAGGACTCAGGAGGGGGCTTGTGGAATGCTGGACGCACCCACCCACACCTCGCCAGGGGACCGCCTACTAAGACACATTCCTAAGTAGGATCCAGAGTCTCAAATGTCATCAAAATGGCCAGGATCCAGTCAACTCACTCATCACAGGAAGATGCAGAAAAAAGTCACAACACAGATGAGAGGGCAATCGACAGACACCAACACTGAAATGAACCAGCGCTGAAATGTCTGACAAAGACTTTAAAGCAACCATCATAAAAATGCTTCCGTAGCAATTATACATTCTCTTGAAACAAGTGAAAAATGGAAAATCTCAGCAAAGAAATAGATCCTATAAAAAAAGACCAAATGAAAATGATAGAATCAAAAAAGGCAATAATTAAAACTTAAAACTTGCTGCATGGGCTCAATGGAGTGAAAATTGCAGAGGAGAGATATATGTATTTGAGGACAGATCACTAGAATTTACCCAACCTGAACAGTAGAGAAGAAAAAAGATTGAAAGAAATAAAAGCACTGTCTGGGGCACAGTGAAGAGAGTCTTCTTACCCTCAGAGTCCCAGAAAGAAAGGAGACAGCATGAACTAAAACACCTTTCAAAGAAGAATGGATGGACTTCCCAAATCCTGCAAATAAATAAACAAATAAATACTCAGGATACTGAGTGAATCCAAAATTGGACAAATCCAAAGAAACCCATGGCAAGGTGTATAATAATTAAACTTCTGAAAATTAAAAACAGAGAAAACATTCTTAAAAGCAGCCAGAAATGACACTTCACTTACAGGGAAAAGCCAATTCCCATGACAGGTTATTTCTCATCTGAAACCACAGAAGGAAGGAGAAAGCCAGAGACACAGAAGGAAGGAGAAAGCCACAGCTACAGAAGGAAGGAGAAAGCCAGAGCCATAGAAGGAAGAAAAAAAGCCAGAGGAAGTAACAGAATATTTCCTAAGCACCAAAGAAAGAAACTGGCAACCATACATTTTTATATCCCTCAAAAATCTCCTTCAGGAATGAGGTAAAATAAAGACATTTTAAGAGGAAGAAAAGGTTGTCACTAGCAAAAGTACCTTTAAATAATGAAAGAATTTCTATAAATAAAAACGCGGTTGAGCACGGTGGCTCAAGCCTATAATCCCAGCACTTTGGGAGGCCAAGGTGGGTGGATCACGAGGTCAGGAGTTTGAGACCAGCCTGGCCAACGTAGTGAAACCCATCTCTACTAAAAATACAAAAAAAAAAAAAAAATTAGCCAAGCCTGGTGGCACACACCTCTATCCCCAGCTACTCAGGAGGCTGAAGAAGGAGAATTGCTTAAACCTGGGAGGCAGAGGTTGCAGTGAGCCGAGATCGCACCACTGCATTCTAACCTGGGCAACAGAGCAAGACTCCGTTTCAGAAAAAAAAAAAAAAAAAAAAAATTATAGAAGAATGCTGAGAACTTCAGATAGGAAGGGTAAGGCATTAAAATGGGTACAAAATGGGTAGATATAGTATACTGCCTTCCCATGAATTTCTTAAATCATATTTGATGGTTGAAGCAAAAATTATACAACACCAAGTCATGTGCTGATCACTGCATGTACAGGAGATATTTAAGACCATTATATTTTTAAAAGTAGGGAGGATAATGGAATCTAAGTGAAAGTAAGTTTGCTATACATTCCTCAAAGTAGTAAAGCATCAATACCAGGAGACTGTGATAGCCTACGCATGTATATTACAATAGCTAGAGCAACTGCTAGGAAAATTTTACAAGGCAATATGTTCGAAAACACTACAAACACCTCAAGATGTATGCTTTAAAAGTATTCACAGGAAAACAAGAAAAGAGAAACAGAAGAATGCGAAACAGAGGTTGCAAACAGAAAACAGGCAATAACATGGAAAACTTACATCTGAATACATCACTGCTTATCATAAATGCAAATGGTCTAAATACACCAATTAAAAGGTAGAGATTAGCAGAATAGGTTAGAAGAAAAGAAAACATGATCCAACAATAGCTTATGTATAAGAAACTCACTTCAAATACAGCATCAGGTAGTTTTTTAAAGTAAAAGAATTATATATATATATAGAGAGAGAGAGAGAGAGCAAAAAAATTTTTAAAAGCAGGAATGGTTATATTAATATTAGACAAAATAGACTTCCAAGCAAAAAAAAATTATTAGAACCAAGAAGGGATATTACATTTGATAAAAGGATGACTCTATCATGAAAAAAATAACAATCCTAAATGTGTATACTCCAAAAAACAAATGAAAATTAGAAGACAATATATCAAAATGTATGGAGTACAGTTAAAGCCGTGCTGACAGGAAAATTCATAGCACTAATTGCTTACATTTTTTAAAGAATGAAAATCTCAATAGTCTAAGTTTCAACCTCAAGAACTAGAAAAAGAAGAGAAAAAATAACTCAAGCAAGTAGAAGAAGGGAAATGATAAAGAAAATCAAACATCACTGAAATTGAAAGCAAGAAAGCAATAGAGAAAATCAATAAAACAAAATGGCTGATTCTTCAAATAAATCAATAATTATAACCTCTAGAAATATTTACAAACTTAGAAAGAGACAAATCACCAGTACCAAGAATGAAACAGGGATTTCACTGCAGTTCCTGCAGCCATTAAAATGGTAAGAGAATATTACAGGCAACTTTACAGTCACAAATTCAACAACTTAGAAAAAACAAACCAGCCCATTAAGGCCCAAAATACACCAAAACGCTACCAAAATAAATGAGATAATCTGAAGATTTTATATGCATTACAGAAATTGAATTTGTAACTTAAAAGGTTTCAAAAAATAAATCCCAAAGCCCAGATTGTTTCACTAAAGAATTCTACCAAATGTTTAGTATTGATTCTTTATCATCTCTCTCAGAACATAGAAGAGGAGGAAACATGTTTTATGAGGCAAGTTTTACCCTGAACCAAACCCAAACAAAAGGAAAAACTATAGGCCAATGTATCGAATGAATCTAGATGCAAAAGTCCTCTTAATAATATTAGCAAATTGATTCCAATAACATATTAAGAGAATTACACACCACTGCCAAATTAAATTGATTCCACATATTCTAGGATTATTCAATATTTCTAAATCTACCAAAGAAATCCACTATAACAATCTAAAAAAAAAATAATAAGCTCAGATCAATTGATGCAGAAAAAGACTTAGCCAAAATCCAACACCCATTTATGTAAAAAAAACCAAAACAACAACAACAAAAAACTGTCACTAAAAATAGAGGAAAACTTCACTTCCTCAACTTGAAATAAGGCACCTACCAAAACATCCTACGGCGAACATCATCAGTGAATGACAAAGCCTTTCCTCTCCAATTGCAGGGAATCAAATACACACACATGTGCACACACACACAGGCACAGGCGCGCACACACACACCCACGAATGCATGTAAAACTGGTGCGATCTGAATAATCAAACACACACACATGTGCACACACACACAGGCACAGGCGCGCACACACACACCCATGAATGCATGTAAAACTGGTGCGATCTGAATAAGGTCAGTGGACGGAGCCAGTGGCCACGTCCTGGTCATGACATTGAGCTGTGATGGTGCTGGATGTTACCACTGGGGGAAACTGAGTGAAGGGTGCATGGGATCTCTCTTTATTATTTTGTTATGACTGCACAATTGTCTCAAAATAAAAAGTTAGTAAAATAGTTCTTCTTTTGTAGTTTGCAAATTAAAACCAGGAACGTTAAGCCATATTGATTAAATAGCTATGTATTACAGTCATTAATTGTAAAATTACATTTTGAATGGGTGTCATAAAGATTTTAATAAAATAAAATCTAACAACTCTGAGTATTTCTGTAAAACAAAGCAGTTTTTGACTAGATTAAAAATGTTCAGTGACTGAAAGAAAGCAATGTCACAGTTAAAGTTGATAAAGTTTGAACAACATGACTAAGTGTGAGTTCTTGTAAGGCAGAACCATATTGTACGTAAGCTTTTACTTTTTAAGGTCTGACTGTTGTAAATTTTCTACTTTCTACTTAATATTTCATGCAGTATATATCTGCATCAATTTCTATTTTTGTGGAAAATGAGTTAGGAAAGTTCATAGTTTTACCAATTTCAGATACAGCAAACACTTTTCTTGTTACTCAGACTCAAATACTTGCGCCCCATCGCCCTCTGGGGACAGTGTCCTCATTCAGGCAAAGCGTGGGGGAGCAAAAAGAAAGACAGTGACTGAAGAAAGCAAAGGTGGTCTGTTCCATCGGAAACTGACTGAAGAAAGCAAAGGCGGTCTGCTCCATTGGAAACTGTCATGATAAAAATGACGTCAAATTCCAAAGGAAAAATGGTTGCCATAGTCTGGATTCCATTTTGTGTTAGGAAAGGTAAGAACTAGAACATAAGCAGAAATACTTGAGCCAGTGCCGTTAGCGTGGATTATTCACTTCTCAGAACGCAGTCTATCGAACGAGCAGGCACTGATCAATGACCCCCGCTCATGAAAGCAGCAAGGGGGCTGTATCCTGTGAAGCCACAGGGGTGCAGCTGCCCAAGACCTTGGGAGCCCACCTCTTGCCCCAGTGTGCCCTGGATGTGACATATGGAGTCAAAGTAGATTTTTTGGAGCTTTAAGATTTAATGACTGCTCTTCTGGGTTTCAGACTTGCATGGAGCCTGTAGCCCTTTTGTTTTGGTTTATTTCTGCCTTTTGGAATGCATGTGCCTCCATTGTTTCTTGGAAGAAACTAACTTGTCTTTTATTTTACAGGCTCATAAGCAGAGGGACTTGTCTTGTCTCAAATGAGACTTTGGACTTGGACTTTTGAGTTAATGTTGAAATGAGTTAAGACTTTAGGGAACTGTTGAGAAGGGATCGTTATATTTTGCAATGTGAGAAGGACATGAGCTTTAGGAAGAGCCAGGGGCAGAACGATATGGTTTGAATCTCTGTCTCTGCCCAAATCTCATGTCAACTTGTAATACCCAGTGTTGGAGAAGTCTGGTGGGAGGTGATTGAATCATGGGGACAGATTTCCCCCTTAGTTGCTGTTCTCATGATAGAATTCTTATGATATCTGGTTGTTTAAAAGTGTGTAGGCCAGTCACAGTGGCTCACGCTTGTAATTCCAGCACTTTGGGAGGCCAAGATGGGCAGATCACAAGGTCAGGAGATCGAGGCCATCCTGGCTAACATGGTAAAACCCAATCTCCACGAAAAATACAAAAAAAAAAAAAAGTAGCTGGGCACGGTGGCACATGCCTGTAGTCCCAGCTACTTGGGAGGCTGAGGCAGGAGAATCTCTTGAACCCAGGAGGCAGAGGTTGCAGTGAGCTGAGATCACACTACTGCACTGCAGCCTGGGTGACAGAGTGAGGCTCTGTCTCAAAAAAAAAAAAAAAAAGAACCTCTTTTATTTACAAATTACCCAGTCTCAGGTATTTCCTGAGAGCCATGCAAAAACAGATTAATACAGAGAAGAAGATAGTCTGGCAATGCAGGTTGCATCTGACAGAAGGTGCAGAGGATGGAGATCTGAAAAAGTAGAAACAGCAGTAGGAGGACAGTGCCACATTCTCTCAGCATTCCCCACCTCCTCATTCCAGGGCCTTCCCTCAGTTCAGGGCTGAGGGTTCCAGGAGAGCAAATCCCCAGCCTGGGCATGGGACTGAGCTTGGAGCTCTGAGAGGAACAGGACAGTGAGTGAGGCTTGTTCCATTCAGAGATGTCTCCCTCACAAAGTTTTGTTTTTATGGGGAACTTTGCTCTTTCCTGTTGGCTGCTCTTACTGAGTCAAGTGCAAATACAGAGACATACCTGGTTTCCCTGCTTGACCTGTTGGGAAGGTGCCAGGGTGACACTGGTGACCAGGAGCCTGGGGGGTCTGAATTCTGATGGTCAAAAACTGTTCCTTATCTTTCCGTGTGGGTTGAGCAGTACCTGTTATTCTCCCTTTTCCATAACTTTGAGTTAAACAGCCTAGAAATATAGCCACAAATTAAAAACGATAACCACTCACTCAAATTGAGTTGATTTGAATTGAATAGCGGAATGCTTTCAATGGAAAACTCCATGAAAAATAAAACAAATCATCAAAATAATGTATGTGTATTTTCCTCTTGATGCTGGTGTTTTCAGTAACATCGTGGCAGAAGCATAGGAGTGCATCATTTACTCTGTTTATTAGGAATTCAATTTGGAATCTCAGGGCCTGTTTCATCAGAAAGAAGTGCAAGTGATTTAAAATAAAAATACAGTAAAATACAATAGCTTGACTCCTCCTCGTATCTCCCTCGAGATGGTGAGACATCAGAAGTAACTGTGTAAGTAGTTGCCTACCAAGCTTTTGCAAGAGACAGGAGAGGACGTGGAAGGGAAGGACAGAAGGATGCAGGGTGGCAGGGGAAGGAGGGGAGGGAGGAAAGAAGGAAGGAGAGAAAATGAAAAGGAGGAGAAAGCCAAAGTCAAGACTGTGGGAAGGCAAGCCTGGAAGGGAAGGAAGAGAAGGAAGCAGAGGAAGAAAGACATGGTCCAGACAAAACCACTGAGGAGAAAGATGTGGACAAGAGAGGAGAGGACACAGGGAGAAAGGGGAGAAGGAGGAAGAGGAGGAGGAGGAAGGCTGCAGCAGGCGAGGAGGAGAAGGGAGCAGAAAGTTAAGGAAGGCAAAGGAAGTGGGGAGGGGAGGGAGGGAGCCAGAAAAACAGAATGCAGGGCACAGCGACTTAGGGCCTGTGCCCCATCCCCACCCGCCCTGGGATGGAGCATTACTATTCCAGCAGGAGCTCTTCCTCCCCACCAACACCAGAAAATCTAAGACACATCAACCTCACGCTGGTCACGGGTCTGCGGACGTGGTCAGGCCTTCCATCTGTGGTCCTCACTACGGAGAGCTATGTTCGCATAATATTTTAGGCAGAAATAACGTGTTTCAACACAAAATTCTACCATCCACCCAGAAAATTAAAGACTAGAAATTCAGAAACACCTACACGCTTCACTTCTAACTTTGTACCTGATGCTTCTATGGATTTGTCAGAACTTGTTCAAACTTGTCTTTCTTTCTCCCCTGCATGACACAGGCCTGTTGACTTTGATGGTCTCTAAACAGCGAGGACCCACGAACTATGCTCTGCTCCTGCCCTCAGGCAGCTTGCTCATGCGCTGAAATGCAGAGAGGAGAGAGGGACAGAGTCACTTAATGGTCCCTCAAGCTTATGGCAGCAGAGAGAAGAAGAGCCGGTATGTTGAAGAGAAGGAAGGGCCGGCTCCCCACTAGCCCACCTGCTGAGGGCTTGGGCCTGGGGTCAGCCCTGGGGCTGCTGCCCCTTGGAGAAGCAACCCCTGCCCCTGCAGGCTGTCACCACAAGGTGCAGACAACACAGAGTCCTGAGCTTTATGAGCACAACCCTCCAAGGGTTTCCTACTCCTTCAGATCCAAACCCAGCAAAGCTGAGGGCTGAGAAGAGAATCCCAAAAATATCAGAGATGGAGCCCTTGGCAGAGACAGATGTCTCTGTGGGACCCGGGAGTTTCTTCCTGGGTACCAGCAAAGGGCGCCCTCAGATTCTTCTGGTAGTGATCCAGTCACGTCTGTGAGAAACAAATAGAAATCCCAGTCAATTCAGTCAAACAGCCAATGTGATCGACTTTCTGTTGTTCACTGACTTGACCAATTATTTGACTGCAATGACCTGGTTTTTTCAGAACGGCGTATGCAAAGCCGCAACCCACACAATCAGAAAGAAAGGGAGGATTGGGAAAATGAGACAGCTTGGAAATCACCACATTCCCCACAACTGAAGAGAAAGTGGAGGATCTGGTTTGTTCTTCTTGTTACCTCAATAACCATTGCCTTTCTGCGGGCTGGTGTAGACACTATCTCAGTAAAAGTAAGATTAGGCACTTAAAAAAAATAAAGCATAATTGTGACCCTTCAAATGAAGCATAATATATATTAAAACAAAAGGGGCTAATTTTCAGGCATCATTGTCAGCCGTGGGGACGGAGGAGGGCTGCCAGCCTTGCCTGTATGGCACTATTCTAGTGGGAGGTGGTCAGTCATCGCAGGAAGCCTTGGGGACGCTGGGCATTACATTGCAAACTTTGACCAGGAACCAGGTGCTCTTCTTTCATTATAGGGTTATCTAGCTGCAGTGATAGTCAGCAAGGTAAATTACATCAGGCCTCGGCAGCAGAGCACCCTTGTTAGGCTCAGAGCCCTGTGCTCCAGCCTCCACCCAGGGCCGTTCCTTCCAGAGGCTCGATGCAGTCTCTGCCTCCCACACCCAGGGCTGCGCTTTTCCAATTAAGAGCAGGCGGCCCCAGCAGCACCTGTAAAACAGCAACATTGCAGAGACACACTGTAACAATTCTTTGATGTACAGAGCTAATTTTAGAGCCTTTGGAATCAATTCCTATCACTGATGGGTAAAGTCAAAATGGAAGGCTGGTGAATCAGGGTGAGGTCAGGCTCCTGTACAGATCTAAGTTGATTGGTTTGCAATAAAATCCCTGAGAGTGGCTAGTTTTTAATGAGCTTTCTAAAAGAAGTGAGCTTGTCTTTCCTGAGAGCGTGGAGCAGAAAGGTGAGCCCCTCGTGTCTGCCACCCAAGTGACTCGCCAGTCCAGCTGTGTGTGGACTTGAGAAACACTCACGAGGGCCCCCTGCCCACCACCTCCTGGCTAGGGAAAGAAGGGAGAAGGGTGGCCTGCACTTCCTGGTGCTTGTGAAGTTGTACGGAGAGTGCAACCTGCTGGCTGCCCGGCTTCCCGAACCCAGAGGACATCTGCTGGAACATGTCCGTCTGCTGCCTTTAACCAGGGGACTGACCAGCATGCAGCCAGCAGAGAACACCATCCCAACAGGCCACGTTGCACAGTGAAGAAATATTTCCAAAGAATCTCTCACCCGCCACAGCTGCCCAGCCCAGAGTCTGGTCCAAGTAGGATTTCCACATAAGGCAGAATTGGGGATATGGTTTATGTTAAATACATAAGGATTGAAGAAATAAATGCGCACCCCAGCCCCGATCCAATCAGACTTTTTAAATTACTACACTTGCTGAGACATTCCCAGTGTCAGGAATGTCACCTACACGTTTCCACCAGACACATAATGGTCCTTTCTGTTTAACTACTACATCGTCACTCTTTGGTGCAAGGGAGTCTCTGTTTTGGAATTTAAATAGCATTTTGATTGAGATTCAAAACTGGGTAGCTTAATAATGAAAGAATTAAAAAGCACATCAACCTCAACCTAAGAAATAACCATGGTTCTCAGTCCTGCTCAGTTTCATTCCATGATGTTCTCTGTCTTCATGTAAAACTTTCCAAACACCATCAGAGTCCACAGAACACTCTTTGGAGTCACTGGTTCACAGATCATGACAGTGAGCGGCTACCCTGCATGCCTGCCAGACACTGTCTTCCGAAGCACTCTTGGCAACGGGAACCCACTTCAGTAGAGGAGGTCTGCAGCTGGCTTTTGGACACAAGGGATTTTAGGTGGCAGAGAAACATCCAAACTGAAAGTGCCTTCTTAGCTGGAAACCCACAACGAATGATCAGGGAGGACCTGGGAAAGGGACTCCTTCCCTGTGAAAACCCAGTACCCCTCACAGGTACCATCATGGTCAGGATGGAGCCCCATCAAGTATTAGCTTTGCTTTCTCCAAAATTCTCTGCTGCAGGTGGCCTGGTCTCTAGACGTGATGACACACATGTGGAATGTGGCTGGTCTAACATCTGATGATCTAATGAATGGTCTCACATCTGATGGTCTGCCATGTAACATCTAACATCTACCCGTCTAATGTCTAAGGGTTTAACATCTAAGAGTCTAACATCTGATGGTCTGCTGAATGGTCTAATGTCTGATGGTCTAACGTCTAACATCTAATGTCTACCTGTCTAAGGGTTTAACATCCAAGGGTCTAACATCTAATGGTCTAAGATCTAACAGTCAAATATCTAATGGTCTAAGGGTCAAATGGTCTAATGTTTCACAGTTTAACGTCGAATGGTCTAACAGTTTAACATCTAACCAGTCTAACATCAAAGGATTTAAAGTCTAACGGTCTAACGTCTAATGACCTAACGTCTAAGGTCTAATATCAGTCTAATGGTCTAACATCTAACGGTCTAACACCTAATGGTCTAATGTCTAAGGCTTTAATGTCTGACAGTCTAAGGTCTAATGATCTATTAATAACATCTAACATCTAAGCGTCTAAAGTCTAATGTCTAATGGTCTAATGCCTAATGGTCTAACGTCTAAGGTCTAAGGATCTAATGATGCAGTCCTGACTCCCTTACATGCCTGGTGTGAACTTGGTCATTCTTGCCACTTCCCAGAGCCTTTTCACCCCTGCGTAAATGGGATAACAATTCCCAACTGGAAATAACCCATGAGAAGGTGCTTGGTAAATTCTAAGGAACATGCACAAAGTCATGGCATATACAGCTGGCGCTCAATGGGCATATTGAGCTGCTGTCCCAGAGCCTGGCTCTGTTCCCCTTCAGTATGTAACTCATACTTCATATCTAAATTAGATTTATTTTCTCCCTGCAGTTCTAAGTTCTAGTATTTAATCTAGAAGGGACCAAGTAGCCTGAGTAGGGGCAGGGAGGGCGTGGCACTTCTCATTTAAAAACAGTTGCTAATTCATTTTTTTGCACATGAAAGGGTTTTATGAAAATTGCCCAATAATTAAGACCTATGCATAATGATGAGTATAAATATGTTCAGATACAAAACTCTGGTGTCCTCTCAAATCAAGGAAGCACTCAGCTGTGTCAGGAAGCGACCCCTGTGAGAGAAGTTGCCAAATTATCATACAGTGGCCACCTCCATCCTTCCACTTGCGAAGCCTCCCCTGAGAGAACCACCACCCCTACCTCCTCCCTGCTCAGCTATCTCTGAACCCATTCTCCTTCCCTCCCTGCTCAGCCCGTGTCTGTCTCTGAGCCCATTCTCCTCCTTTCCTTCCTCCCTAGTTTGCCAAGGGGTTCTCTTTCAGAAGCTGCTTGACTCTTCCTTCAACATGAAATCCTCTGAGGTTGGTCCTGGCCAGCAAAGCCGTTCCTTAATGCACACCCCAGGAGGCATTCAACACCCAGGAGGCACTCAGCACCCAGGGTTCCCCGGGACCCTAAGGCCAGCATTGGCTCAGGCGAGAGCCCACTTAGGGACTCTCCTCACCTCTGCCAGCGCCTACCTGGCCCCTCCTCCTGGCTGCCTGCATTGCTGGGTTCTGTACGAGAGGCCAGTCCCACCTGGAGGAGGCCAGAGTAGACAGAGCCAAGTGCTGAGGGAGGAGAAAGCAGCTGTTACTTCCAACCAGATGGTTCCCCGGAAGAGGAGTCCCCAGGGCCATAGAGCTGAGTGGGAGCAGGAACAGAGGCAGAATCGAGGTGACTCCAGCCTGCAGACAAAGGGCCCCCGGTGGCTCCATCTGGAGGGTGAGTATCTGGCTCAATCCTAAAACTACAGTGAGGGCTGCAAGCTGTGCTGAGAACTGGCTGTAAATCAGGCATAGCACACTGCTCGGAAGCCAGGTTACCTGAGCTGAGCCGACGGGTTGGACGCACTGAGAACCACCTGCCCCACAGCCAGGCACAGAAGAGCATGCAGGGGTACTGACGTCAGCACCAGTACCTCTCAGATCACACTAAAATCCTGGGGTACTGACGTCAGCACCAGTACCTCTCAGATCACACTAAAATCC
>NW_012114433.1:703573-708683 GCF_000951035.1 Colobus angolensis palliatus
GGGTACTGACGTCAGCACCAGTACCTCTCAGATCACACTAAAATCCTGCGCCATGTTGGCTCAAAGAAAGTAAGGGATAGAATTGTGGATTCTGGGGAACAGCCAAGCTCTGGTTTCATAAAGGTCCTCAAACTCCCAACAACCCACCAAGAAGGTGTCACAGGCTGGACTGTGTCCCCCCGAAGACGCTGAAGTCCTGACCCCACTAAGTACATGTGTACGTGCAATATCCGGAAATGTGATCTTTGCCAAAAACCAGGTAAATACAAAATCTTTAGGACGCTAACCTTACAGGACTCATGTCCTCGTGAGAAGAGGAGAGAAGGACACAGATGCAGAGGACAGTCGAGAGATGAACCAGGGAGGGAGGGACGACCGAAAGCCCAGGAGAGAAGCTTCGGGAGGAGCCACCCTTCCCACACCTTGATCTTGTACTTCTGTGCGGAGAGCTGAGAAAGTTAGCTTCTGTTGTTTAATTTGTCTGGTCTGTGGGATGTTATGGAAAATCCGCAGGAGACTCGCACACTAGGGACCACTGGGCTGGACCCAGAGAACCACCTGCCAGTTTACAGTTGTTCTGGAACCCAGCGAAGGACTGCCAACTGTCAGAGGCAGAAGGGAGAGCTTGGGCTGGACTCACGGACCCAGCAGTCCTTAGAGGAGAAACTGAGGTGTGTTTGTGTCCAGCAGCCCCCCACCCAGGGACAGGCCAAATCCCAGCACCAGGCCATAGCACTCCTCTCTTGGCCTTCTTTTAGGTAATAAAATCCTTTTCAGATCATGAACTAAACAATAATAATGTTAGTCTTAGAAATGAAAAAGCTTTGCTAAAAGAGATTTTCTTCTTGATAAGGAGTAGGGCTTTTACATTTCATTCCTGATGCACCAACATTTTGAGACATCAAGACTAAGGGGAAGGGACGGAAGAAAAACTCACTGGGCAGTGATCAGAAACATCTAATAGTCAAGGCCAGGCGTGATATTCACACCTGTAATCCCAGCACTTTGGGAGGCCAAGGCAGGAGAATCACTTGAGGTCAGGAGTTCGAGACCAGCCTGGCCAACATGGTGAACCCTCATCTCTACTAAAAATACAAAAATTAACTGGGTGTGATGGCAAGTGCCTGTAATCCCAGCTACTCAGGAGGCTGAGGCAGGAGAATCACTTGAACCTGGGAGGCAGAGGTTGCAGTGAGCCAAGATCTCGCCACTGCACTCCAGCCTGGGCAACAGAGCGAGATTCTGTCTCAAAAAAATAAATATGTAAAACTAAAAATAAATATCTAATAGTCAAATAAATGCTCTAGTTTGGACATAGTTGTTGGTTACCCTGTAATAAAATCATAACCTGAGGTAGGCTTAATAGTTGAGAACAGTTGGAAGAAACGGACATATGTAAATGAGGATAAGAGCAGGAATTTAACACTTGAAGATGTCCTGAAAGTGAAGGGATTAAAACAATAAACCAAAACCAAACATAATGAAAATGAAAGCAACACGTTACCATTTGACTGTCTTTGGGGAATACCTGCAGTGCCAAAAATCCAAGGATAAGGGGCGCGGGCTGCACCTGTCGGGCTCAGCAGGCTCAGCAGGCTCACGGTTCACCAGTGTCTGCCTGCGTGGCAGAGCCCTTCCCAGGGAGAGAGAGTGCACCTTCCAAAGACGAATGGAAATGAAGAGCTGTGTAATTATTAGTTTTGTTGCGCGCAAATCAATCATTTGCGATGAACAGCGCTCTGTGGTCACGTCTGATCGTTTAGCAGATCTGGGCCTGCAGTGCGACTGGGGCAGCGTGGCCCATGCTGGCTGGATTACAGCAGCCTTGGCAGCGGGAAAGATGGGCCTGCATCCGTGTCATCGGGACTCTTGTAATTATGACAGATGGTTAAATGTGTTATTTTCAGCAAAGCAATGGCAGCTGGAATGGGGACTCAGGGCTGGAAAGAGGCGAGGCTGCGGCTTGGAAGGGTTTTCCCTTGGTGACACGCACAGACTGAGTACCTGGGCGCACCGGGTGGCTGGGTGCCCAATGCCTCTCACTCTGCGCCCATCGCTTCCCGGCTGCGGCGAAGCAGCCGGGGCGTGCCGAGGAGATTACAGGCACGAAGGTGCTTCTAGCCCAGGTGCAGAGGTCAGCCCAAAACCCAAACTGTCTCTGAGGATTTGGGGAAGGGGGACCATGTCCCGCTGTCACCTGGCTTCAAGGATGCTCTCAGAAAGGATTCAGGGGCTCAGGGACCAGCTCTCAGTCCAGACGACCCAGGAGGGGCCAGGATGGGCTTCCCGACAGGGGTGGAAGCTTCTGGAGCTGCCCCCTTAGCTTCCACTCACTTCACTGACATTGGGGCAAAGGACGAGGCCCTTAAGGCTCCCCTCAACCACACATGCTGTCTTCCGTGGGTGCCACATTATTCAGAGGTGCTTTTGAAAGTAATGGGGGCGGACTGGCCTGTGCAAGCTTCGCCTGAGAGCTGGTCACGGACCTTTGACGCGTCTGGCGTCGTCTGACAGTGTCCTTGACTCCACCGAGGTCAGGTTTTCTCCAAACGCAGGACTTGTCTTGGTAACTGGAAGGAGAAGCCAATCCGACACTGGAAGAATCATCTTCGCCAAGGACGTCCGGCACAGGGAAACTCTGTCCAGCGGTGGCTCTCAGCCCAGGCTCCAACTGGTGGAGTCTGTTCCCACTGCTTTTGAAAGCTCCTCTGAATGATGGCGTGACCCAAACAGAAAACAGAACCTACATTTTCATCAAAATAGAGAGGGGGAGCCTGCCCAGGAGCCTCGCAGGCCTCCTGGGCCAGTCAGGGACAGAGCACGGTCAGCTCCCAAGACCTTGGGGGACATCCCCGCAGGCCTGTGGGGTTTTCTCTCGCCAGCCTCGTGTTCCTGAGCTGCTGTTGACTTACGCTTCTGCTCACACACGCACAGTTAGACGCTCAGCAGCCCGACGCCGACCCGAGAACTTCTCAGTTCCTGACGTTTCCGGCGGACCTACAAGCCCGCTTCGTCCCAGCTCCCTCACGCCCCATCCCCACACCCCTCCTGCATTTTCCATCCATTTCTCTTCTCTGGGAAAAACCTTTACGAAAATAAACAAACACCAAAGAGAAGAAAAAAGCAGCGGCGGTGGAAGTTTCCACCATCAGATATCCGGAGAGCTTTTCTCATCCAGCCTTGTCACCTGCCGCGAGTGGGACCACCCAAAGGGCCCTGGAGGACCCAGGCAGGAGGGGAGGCGGGGCCAGGCGCCCATCCCAGCTGCCAGACATAGCCGACGGCCTGGTCTTGGCTCTAGGCCGGCTCTGGGTGGCGCGAGAGTTTCTGTTGGCACAGCTGCTCCCTCTGTCCAGGGGCTGGGGCTCCCCGCTCTGCCTCTGCACTGTGGGGCACGGTGGGGCACACAAGCCAGGCCCCTGCATTGCTGTGTCTCCTGCGCTCCTCTCAGGTTCTGGCAATTCCCTGGGGCCCTCCTAAAGTCACTCCGGCATCGGGGAGGCTCCCGGAGACCCATAAAGCAGCAGTGGCGCCTGTAGCCGCACCAGGGTGCCCCGGGCTCCACAGCCTGGATTTGCAAACTCCCACAATGGGCCGCATACCTCTGGGCAGAGGCCGCAGCAAGCAGACGGTGTCCTCTCCAAGTCTCCCTGTCCTCTGTGAGCCTCTCTCTTGCCCCGTGTTCTGAGCAGGTGTGGGCAGAGGCTGTGGCAAGCAGATGGCCTCCTCTCTGAGCCTCCCTGTCGCCTTGTGTTCTGAGCAGGTGTGGGCAGAGGCTGCAGTGAGCAGAGGGTGTCCTCCCTGAGCCTCCCTGTCCTCTCTGAGCCTCCCTGTCACCCCATGTTCTGAGCAGGTGTGGGCAGAGGCTGTGGCAAGCAGATGGCCTCCTCTCTGAGCCTCCCTGTCCTCTCTGAGCCTCCCTGTCGCCTCATGTTCTGAGCAGGGGTTCCTCGGCCGTCTGTCCTCTTGGACAATCAGTGAGCTGGGAGCGGGCAACATTCGTAATACCAAGGATGGGGAGGGTGAGGCAGTGACTCTAGGTCCCCTCCTCTTATAAGAACCTCAGTCACTGGGGTCAGGGTCCACCCTAGACCAGCCTGACCTAGCTACAACCCCGTTCCCAAATCCTGTCCCCTCCACGGCTGTGGGGGTTAGCACTCAACACATCTTTTTGGAGGGACACAGTTCTACCCACAGCATGGAGTTATCTATAATGAAGAAATCATTTCTGCCTCTATAGAGATTTAAAAATAATAAAGCCTCAACGTTTGAACCTCTTAGGTCAGGAGGAAGCCCGTGCCTTCAGCCGTACCCCAAGCTTAGGAGGAACGAAGTGACCTGCTGTCCCTTCAGAAAGGGTGACCGCTGACCCCTCCTGAGACGGAAGCCGCCGCTTGCCAACACCTGGGGTGACTGAGGGGTTCCGCTGCTGTGGGTAGGGAAGGACACCCACAAAAGCCTGGGCATGAGTGGAGTTTTTCTGCCACCAGCTGCGTTGCTTTCAGCCAGTCGCTCGACCCCTGCAGACCCCAGTTTGTCCATCTGCGCAGTGGGATGGTAATGTCGGCTCCCCGGAGCGTGAGTGCTTGGAACTAAGCACAGGCCGTAACGAGGATTCCTGCACTGGTTTTCATGATAAAGAAAGGGAATTCCAGAGTGCTCAGTATTTCACGTGAGTCGCAGGTGGGCCAGCAGCAGAAGTGGGCGGCTCCCCCTCACCCTGCCACAAACTCTGTGTGGACATTGGTGACTGTTGTTCTTATTCTTCTCTGCTGCATCCAAATCACCTTTGCTCTACGGTCCATAAGATGAAAGTCTGTCTCTTTCCTCCTGCTAAGTAGCACATTTTCCTGGGATACCTTTACTAACTTTAGGACAGGAGCGTCTTCCTACTGACAGCCCAAAGGTTCTCCACATTCCTCTGCAAACTTTGGAGAGTGGCAACGATTGTGCCCAAATATGTGGCAATAATTGTGCCTATCTACAGATGCCGTGGAGAATCAGGAAGTTCCCAGCATTCCAGTAGAGGTTACTCCTTGTTACAAAAAGAAGAAGAAGAGGAAGAAAGGAAGGGAGAGAGAGAGAGAGAGAGAAAGAGAAAGAGAAAGAG
>NW_012114433.1:709058-710434 GCF_000951035.1 Colobus angolensis palliatus
CACATATACACCATGGAATACTATGCAGCCATAAAAAAGGATGAGTTCATGTCCTTTGTAAGGATGTGGATGCAGCTGGAAACCACCATTCTCAGCAAACTATCACAAGAACAGAAAATCAAACACCACATGTTCTCACTCACAGGTGGGAATTGAACAATGAGAACACTTGGACCCAGGAAGAGGAACATCACACACTGGGGCCTGACGTGGGGTGGAGGGAAGAGGAGGGATAGCATTAGGAGATATACCTAATGTAAAGGACGAGTTAATGGGTGCAGCACACCAACATGGCACATGAATACATATGTAACAAACCTGCACATTGTGCACATGTACCCTAGAACTTAAAGTATAATAAAAAATAAATAAAATAAACAAAAAAGAAAAGAAAAGAGGAAGAGAGGAAGAAAGAAAGATAAAAGAAAAGATAAAACTTTGCAGGGTGGAATGTTGATGAGGAGCCTGACAGAAAAAGCGCTCACGGGTTGTGCTCAGAGAAAGGACAGAGCCAGCGCACGTGGGCTGGTCAGAGAAACCTGCAGGCACCAGGTCCCTGGGTCCCAGGTAAACAGCCCAGGACCCCCGAGTGCTCCACAGAAAGGCAGATAGGTGCTCACGGGACCTCAGGCCAGGAGTAACCTGGGAACATGTTTTTTCCACCATCCTTTTCAAGCTGCTTCCAAATACATGCCAGTGGTGCAGATCTATTCACGACTTAGCAATGATCTAAATCAGGCCCCAAAATAGCTATTTTTATAGAATTCAGGGAGTTTTCAAATAAATGTTTAAAATGTATCATGTTTTATAAAGCTGGGCATGCAGTCTCATAATTCTTAGAGAAAAATAACCTAAAACTTGTACTAAACCTGTAATTTTAAATGCACGAGGAACTAAACTTCCACCCAAATGCCATTTATAAAACAACAGAAGCTTGTGGGAAGATCCGAATATTCATCATCCAGATATCCACACAGGCCCCGGCATTGTTTTGACACATTTTATACACAGGCAGAATGTACTTGGCAATGTTGCGATGAGCCCCGCCACCAGCTTGATGTTGGCAAACCCAGCGTGTTCCAGGTACACGCCTGTGTGCAAGACGCATAATTACAAACACTAGAGACACCTGTGGCCCGGTTCAAAATTTCATCTACACCCTTCCGTGCCAATCAGACTGAGGTAGTAAAAGCCTTTTGCTTTCACGATAGAAACCAAGGTGTGACTAAAGCTAAAAAGCAAAGATTTCAAGAAAAAATAGATGAGATATTTTTCCCATAAAAATGAAGGCAGTTCTTAAATATTTTGAGGACTATCTCAAAATTCACAAATTCTTTTTGCGTTTCTTGTACAGTGGGCAAAACTAAACCTATCCA
>NW_012114433.1:710604-734564 GCF_000951035.1 Colobus angolensis palliatus
CAATGAGTGGGAGCAGTCGTCAATGTTACTTGTCCCATGGTGAGAAACAAAATGATTCCACGTTCTGCTGCCAACCAAATCACCCGATTCTTTAGCAAAGCTGAGAATAATCATCTAAATAACAAAAACCAACAGGAGCGATGAACATCTTAGGAATGGCTACTGACATCTCCAGGGGGATACGCTCACATGGAACCCAAAGCTCCAGGAATTTCTCCAGTTTTCAGAGAAGATGCTGAACTTTCCATGGTACATTTGTTCTTCGGGTCTGACATGCACTGGCCTCAGCAAGGAAGAGTTGCCCTTCTAGAGCATACTCTGCTCCCTCCGCACACAGATTCCACACGGAGCCCCATCCCTGCACAGCCACTGGTCACTCAATCAAAGAGCCCAAAGTCACACTCTGCTCCCCCGGCACTCACATACCTCACAGAGCCCTGTCCCTGCACACTCACCAGATGTCGAATCACAGACCCTGAAATCATGCTCAGTCATCCTCACACAAAGGACAAGTGGCTGCATCCCAAGATCCAACTCTGTGATGGGCACATGGGGTACACATGGAACACTATAGCCTGAGACCTGACCCTGTGATGAACATATGACAAGTGCACAGAAGGCTGGAGCTCGAGATCCTTCCCTGTGATGGGCACATGAGGTGTGTGCAGAAGGAAGGGGGTGCTGCACCCCATCTGAAAGCAGGAGCCAAGCCACACGTTGCTGGGACTAGCAAGGGACTTGTGTTCTCATCGAAGCACAAGAAAGATAGGCTACAACGTTAGAAAGGTGACCGCTGCAGAGACCAACCGTCCAGTCAGGGCCCACCGCTGTGGCCTCTTCCCTCACTCTTTCCGCCACTTGGACTTGATTGGTGGCCTGGACCAGCGTGAAGACCGCCTGTGAGGGCTTGAGTCCCAGTAGCCCAGTCAGGAGCACTTGACCCTGGAGGTCAGGGATCAAATATCAGAGTGACGTGCATTTCAGTGACCCTGTTCTGGATCTTAAAGGAAAAGAAACGTTCACAGGGGCGTGAATGAAGCCGACTAAACATCCATGTCCGAGAGCCTCCCTGAGGGCTTTCAGAGAACCATGCCACCTGTCTCTTGGACACCTCGTCTTGGCCTGAGCCCCTCATCTTTTCATCTCAGAGAGTGAAGCGTACATATGCTCCTCAAGAATAATTTCGGGAAGACTTTGCACTGTGCTTGGGGGATTTTTTCAGGGAGCTTCTCTGAAGGAGTAAAGAGTGGTCTCAGGCACTGGGTGTCACGTGTTGTCACCTGCCCCCACTGCCCGCCAAGCCCCACACTTGTCAGATGCAAGGCAGAGCACACTGAAGAAGGAGGATGCCTCACAGGGCTGGTAGACGCATCCCTGTGCGCCCACCAGAGCCACACGCACCACCATTTCCCTTTAATATGAGCAAAGTCTAATACTGAGGGATTTTCTCCAGTTAGCAATGTTCTATCAGAAAGATTCCAAAAGAATCTATGAAGTTCTCATGAAGAGTCATCTGAAGGTTGATTGTGGGGAGCAAAGCTCACCCTTCAATGTGAAGACAGCTTTTGGCAAACTCCCTCCTGCAGCGTTCACCGAACATGAATGTGCCGAGAGTCATCGATACCTACAAAATACCTGCAGTATATTTTGTCTTCATTGCCCCAGCATTTCTGAAGACTTTGGTGGTAAATTTGCAATGAGATTTAGAACACACACGCCTATTCTTTGCTGAATTATGTACCCCCTCTTCGTGCCCAAAAAAATCATTTTAAAACGTATTCCTTGCTTTGCTTTCAGGAATTTGTTAATTCGGGCCTTTTAACGTAGGGTATCGCATTACACTAAAACCTGACCTTCCCTGGCAGGAGGTATCATAAAAGTTACACAAAAGAGCTCCATTCACAAGGATGCTGGTAGTGCAGTCAGTCTGAATAATCAGAGCTTACTTAAAAGTAAGGGAACACAGAACCCATTCTCCTAGCCATTCATTTTAAAATTAGATTCTTTCAACTGCTTCATACAACAGACCACACAGCGAGGTCAGGTAATAAAAGTAACAACCCAACATGAAAATAAATAAATAAGAAAGCATTAGGGAGGAAAGACTAGGAGGATAATCCAAAGGGTTACATGTCTGTGGTTGTTATAAGGAATTATTTAAGTTATCATTTTCACCTGGGCTGTTCCAGCTCAGTGAAAATTCCCCTTACGGTGGGAGTGCAGCAATGCATGTCTGTTGCTCTTGCTGTAAAGTTGACTTAGAACAAAATATCTTGTGTTTGGACCTCACCTCGTGTTTATGGACATCTGAAGTTAAGAAAAGCATTCATCTTTCAGGCAATCAAGGCCCGAAGTCCCAAACTGTGTGAGGATTAGTTAATGAAGATGCTAATGTTGCTGTCATTTGCCACAGAAGTGATAAATAGGCACTGCAGACTCGGATGCAGACAACAAGTGTTCCCGCCCAATCTGTGTTAACATAAACCTGGGCGCGCTGGAGGTGAAAATGAGAAAACAGAGCCGTCAACTTGAGCTGGCTGGTGGGAGAAAGATCCAACCACATACTGTCCACAGGAGACACACTTTAGATTCAAAGACATAAAAAAGTTGAAAGTAAGAGGATAAAAATAAATGTTGCCTGCAAAGAACAACCAAATTAAAAGACCTGGAGTGGCTCTATAAATACCACACAAAATAGACTCTCAAACGAATGTTGTCACTAGAAATAAAAAAGGATATCTGATAAAAATGTCAGTTCATAAAAAAGTATAACACTTGGCCGGGCATAGTGGCTCATGCCTGTAATCCCAGCACTTTGGGAGGCCGAGGTGGGTGGATCACCTGAGGTCAGTTGTTCGAGGCCAGCCTGGCCAACATGGTAAAATCCCATCTCTACTAAAAATACACACAAAAAAGATATAACATTTGTAAACATATATGCACCTAACAACAGAGCCCCAGGATATATGAAGTAAAACTGACAGAATTGGAGGGAGAGACAGACAATTTTACATTAATAATTGGAGACTTCAGCCTAACTTTCGATAACAGCTGTAACTAGACAGAAGATCGATAAGGAAACAGAGGACTTGAACAGCACTATAAATCAGTTAGACCTAACAGACGTGTATATAACCCTCCACCCACAAGAGCAGAATATTCATTCCTCTCAAGCACACTTGGGGCACTTCCCAGGATAGCTCATGTTCAACCATAAAGCAAGTCTCAGTCAATTTGAAAGGTCTGAAATCCTACAAAGTATATTATCTAAGTACAATGGAATAAAATTGGAAATAAAAAATATGATATTTGGGAAATTTATACTGCAAGGAAATTAAACAATAGACTCCTAAATAACAACGGGTCAAAGAAGAAATCACAATGAAAAATTAGAAAATACCGTGAAGTGAATGAAAATGAAAATACAACATACTAATATTATCGACTGCAGTGAAAGCAGTGATTTGAAATCTAAAGCTATAAGTGCATACTTTTAAAGAAAATTCAAATCAACAACTTTATCTTTTGTGTTAATCTAGTAAAAGAAGAAGAAAATAAACTCAAAGTAAACAGAAAGAATAATAAAAGTAGAAGTGAAAATGAACTAGAGGACAGAAAAACAATAGAAAAAAAATTTAAATTATGTAAATTCTTTCAAAAATCAATCAAATTGACAAAACTTAAGCAAGACTGGCAAAGAAAAAAAGAGAGAAGACCTACATTACTAAAATCAGTAATAAAAGAGGGGACATTACTGTCTACCTTACAGAAATAAAAGGATTATAAGGGAATACTATAAACAGTTGCATGCCAAAAAAAAACCCTAAATGAAATCAAAAAATTCCTAGAAACGTATGAAGTACTCTGGAAGAAACTGAAAATATGATTCCAGAAGGAATTGAAAATCTAAATAGACCTATAACAATAAGTAAAGTTATTGAACTCATAGTGACAATTTTAAAAAATAAAAAATAAAACTAAATAAATAAAATCCTCCCCACAGAGAAAAGTCCGGGGCCAGATGGCTCACTGGTAGAATCTACCAAATATTTAAAGAAGAGTTAACACTAATTCTTTATGGAGAGAGAGAGAGCGAGAGAGAAGTGTAATGAATTCTTACAATTTTATGTTAACTTGGTTTTAACCATTTTGGTTTTTGTTATCTAGCTCAGATAACAGGTTTTCATTTTCACTTCTGTGGTTGAGGCAAGATACCCTCACCCAACACCCACACACAGCCTCAGAGCCAGCAGGACCTCAAGATAACACCTCCTCATGGGAAAGGGTTTCCACAGTTGTTAGCTTTAACTGTCCAATTGCTACCCTGCCTCCCAAATGCCTAAGTTCTCCACCCTGAACCTCACTAAAGACAAGGACCCCAGATTCACTCTTCCCCTGCCTGCACTCCCTGACCCCATTTGTGGGGTCTCCAGGTATGGCACACACCCCTCAGGACCTGTGAGGAATAAAATATTTATTTCCATTCTATATCTCTGCTAATCATTAAAAGTGTGTTCTCCACTACAAAGATCCTACAGTAAAACAAGGAGTGGAAAGTTTCAACCCATTCTGTAAGTCCAGTGTTACCCTGATTCTAAAAGCAGACAAAGACATTACAAGAGAGGACAACTACAGACCAGTGCCCATGATGAATATAAATGGATTATCAAAAAGTATATATATGGCTAAAATGAATCCAGCAGCATAGGAAAAAAAAAGTTTATGCCCATGACCAAATGGAATTTATCCCTGTAATGCAAGATTTGTTCAATATACAAAAATCAGCCATGTAATGCTCCATATTAACAGATTAAAGGACAGAACACATGATAGATACATACAAAGTATTTTAATGGATCTTAATAGATGCAGCAAAAACATTTGACAAATCAAACATACTTTCATGATTAAAAAAAAAAAACCACTCAATAAACTAGGAATCATGGGGAACTTCCTCAACCTGATAAAGGTCACCTATGAAAAACCCACAGCTAACTTTTAACTTAATAGTAAAAACTGAGCTTTCCCTCCAAGATCAGAAGCAAGACAAGGATATACATATGACCACTTCTATCTAACATTATTCTGGAGGTTTCAGTCCTGGCAATTAGGCCAGGGAAAGAAACTAAAGGCATTCAGACTGGAAAGGAAGATGTACAACTATCTCTAGTTGCAGGTGACATGTCACATACTGAAAGCCCCAGGGAGTTGCTTACATGCACACAGAGTATTAGTGCTAAGTTCAGCAAGATTTCAAGAAGGGAAAGGTACATTTTTAGGACCAGACATTCAGCATAAACCAAGTATGAAGGGAGAAGAGGTAAAGAACAAAACTGGAAAGGTGCACAGTGGTCCCCAATCTTTTTGGTATCAGGGACTAGTTTTGTGGAAGATAATTTTTCCGCAGACTAGAGTGGGGACAGGGGCTGGGGGTGGAGGATGCTTTGGGGATGAAAATGTTCTATCCACCTCAGATCATCAGACATTAGATTCTCAGAAGGAGCATGCAACCTAGATCCCTGCCATGCACAGTTCACAGTAGGGTTTGCACTCCTACGAGAATCTAATCCCACCGCTTATCTGATAGGAGGCGGAGCTCAGGTGGTAAAGCTTGCTCACCCGCCGCTCACCTCCTGCTGTGTGGCCCAGTTCCTAACAGGCTATGGATGGATACCAGTCTATGACCCAGGGACTGGGGACACTTGCACTACAGCCAGGACGTATGGGGCCCTTGAATCATGTTAGGAAAGCGCTTACCCCTCTTAGTCATCGCTTTCTTATTTGTAAATGAAAACTATTTGCATAATATGGTATGCAAATAGCATACCATATTTAACATACCATACCATATTTAACGCACATGAAGTGTGTTAAATCTCACAATGCTATGTACACAACATGGTGCCCGGCTTCTGGTAAATTCCTAATAAATGTTAGCCCTGCCATGATTTCTGAAATAATAAAAGTGTGTTCAGTTATGAAGTTCAAACTAAAAGGCAGATGGGGCTGCCTGTGGAATGGCCATTCCAAGACACCAAACTTCACATGCTGATATCAAGTGAAAATGTGTATGACGATGTGATGAGGGAAATTGTTGCTAAAAATAAAGAATGCCAAACTTCTAATCAATGTGTCTCATGTATGATACTATCAGTTTATCTCTTTTAATTTCACAGCAACCCTAGGAGGTAGATTCTGTTAATATCCTCAGTTTTCAGGTGAGAAAATTCATGCTCAAAAGAGCAAGCTCCTTTTATAAAGTGTGAACCAGGACACTTTGGTGCAATACCATCTTTACTAAAAGACCAGGGGATAAAAATTGAAGTTAGGTGTGGTCATTTAACCATACATTAGGAGCATAAATACACACTGCACCCCGGGGATAATAAGATGACTCAGCCACCATCCGTGCCTCAGGGGACTGTGGCTCCTACACTAACGAGTTCCAGCAGATCCTAGACATGGGCCGGGCACTTTCTTCACACTTCAGCAAGAGAGCTGGAAATGTCTGGACAGCACGTGGCCACATTGTGGCCTTTCGAACCTGGAAGCTGCTGTTCCCGGTTTGGATTTTTGAAGACACCTGTGCTGAGTACTGAATGCTAATGAACACTTAGATACAAGTTGCTGTCTGTGCCAAATTATGATTGCCAAAGTGTGGTTTTCCCGTTAACTGATGCCTCATGGGCTTCCCTTCCAACGGACTTCTCAGTGCAACTATCCAAGCCCCTTCCCTACCTAGAAGCCTACCCATTTACAAGGATGATAGTTAAGTTGAACCTCTGTAAGAATTCCCATAATACTTTCAAAACTTCAATCATTCGATGCCTGCTGACAAATGATGGAACCCAGCATGGCCTGGTTCTCCTGTGGCCAATGCAACCGCAGCATGGGTGGAGCCCTCCTGGGAGTGTCTAAACCCCACACACAGTGCTCAGGAGGGCAGGTGACACCCCGCCACGGCACAGCTCTGGATCTGGGCTGGAGCCCCAGTTGTCTCAGCTCTGATAAGGTTTGTCACGGCACCTGTGTGTTCTTTGAGGATTGCAGACCACTGGAGCTGATGGTGAGACTGAATAAGGAAGACACAAGGCCTTCGCTTTATTTCTAACAGGGGCAGCATTTCTTCTAGCCAATTGATTTTGCAGGTTAGAATGGTAAGCGGTGACGAGCATCAGCCTTGAATTCAACAGACTTGGAATCACTTTCTGGTGCCATTTACTAGTTGTCAGGTGTCGATTCAGTGGTTTAACCCCTCTAAACCTCTGTGTCCTCACCTATAAAATAGACACTGTACTGTCTGGCACTCATGAGTCATTGTGAGGAGCTGAATTTCAACCCAATAAATATTTTTAATCTTCAAATGGTACTCATTCTTTGATAATATGTGGCATAATTAAATCAATTGTTCACTTTATCAGATTGTGTCTTAGTTTTCAAACTTAGGAAACAAGAGATAACGTCTTCCTACCTTAGTTGCATTGCAGAATTTGAGACTTCCCACAGGGAGATAAAAAAATTTCACATATAAACATCATTGAAAAGCAAGAGTGACATTGAATCATCATTGCAGTACAATTATATTTTTCCCATAAAATGATTTAAAATTGTAGTATTTATTAATATTTTTCTCAAGTGTAAATACAAGGAAATCATGCTAAATGTCATATTTAAGAAAGTGCCATAAAATAACATTAGTAGGAGTCATATGAGATGAGGGAGCAAGAGGAAGAGAGAGAGAGTTGTCGCCAGCAGGAGTCATCGTGATTCAAGCTACAGAAATTTCAAAGACACGGAAGAGACATGAGTCAGAGCCTCGGCATTTCTAAGATGCTTTTGTGAACTGGAGCTTTCCAATAGTTTATGAGGTAATCACAGCAACCTTAAAAAATCTGGTCTAGAAGAGAGAAGGGAACAACACACCAACACTTGGAAGACAGTGTTCCATCCACGCCAAGCGAGTTATTTAGTGACATTCTTCTCACATGAAATGAGCCAGGAGACCACACACTTAAATATGATTTTAAAATTAATTATGCTTCACCTCATAATAGCACTTAAATTGCATTTAAGTTGTTTTTTCATGCGTCGGACTTGTTAGATGAAGATGTGTTTTTGCCCTGATGTCAAGCCACAGTTCCTGACGGTGAACGTGCCGGGTGTGATCCCAAGGCCCACGGGGAGCCTGAAGAGGGTGGCGCAGGGTCCCGGGTGCGGCGTGACTCCCACGGTTAGAGCCTTATCAGTTCTGCAATGAGTGTCAATTATTTAAATGATTACACTAAAAGTAATTTCACCATCGTTATACCAGATTTGCATTTTGTTTAAATAAAAGTTTTTTTAACTGTAAACTTTAAGATGTTAAGGAATGTAACGATAAAAAACAAACTTCAAACAGAATAATTCAGAAACAGATCTCAATCTTTAAGTCATCACAGCAGGTCAGTCTACAGAAAAATTCCTCAAAATTTAAAGAGTGTGGAAGTGAATACTTCAGTGTATTCTTCGGTATAAGCTTTAAGAAAAGAAATAAGGAAAACCGTTGAAAATGATGCAAAATGTTAGGTTCAGAGGAAGATGTCCTATCGACCGACAGAATCCCATAAGTATAGAACCTTCTGAGTAGTTCATAATAGAGATGGGGAAATCTCTTTCTTTGCCTCTCCCCAAATCCAGGAGAAGATAAATATAGATATAGGTAAATTTGCTGATTGAGAAAGATTCTTACAATGATGAAGTCTGATGATAGCTCACCATCTTTCCCCGGTGGCGGGGTGGGAGACGGCTCCATCTTTCCCCGGTGGTGGGGTGGAAGGTGGTAGCTGACGTCTAAAGTTTGTATCCTAAGGGCCCCCACAGTCTGAAGCAGTATCTTTTTCAGGCTGTAAAGGTAGGAAAGACATCATTAATTGGATGACATGAGCAAGCCTCTCTCTCTTCTGAATGTTTTACTGTGGCTCAAATGCTTTGGCTAAAGCCAGTTCTACTTCTGGATGAGCAAGTTGCACTGTTGATGATATTTGCAGGGGTGTTTCGAACTTATCAGAAAAGTCTTCGCATCCTAGACAAGCCAAAAGTTCACAGATTTGCACGAGCACAGGTGTGCCTCTGCTGAAGCTGCCCTCTCCCTGTAAGCTGTTTGTTCTTTGCACAGGGTACGCATCTCTACACTGGAAACAGCCAGCCCGGTCATGGGCCCGGACCACAGCATCAAACCACTATGTTGCTTTTTCCAATGGATGGATAACTCTTTGAGGGTAAGGACCATGTCTTCTTAATTTGAACTCCCAAAACCTAGAATAGACCCTTGCTAACAGTTGATTCATTGCAAGTATTTACTAAACAAGTGAATGAACTGAAAAGCCACAGTTCTCATCACTCAGCCATCTTTATAAACCAGATGTCCATTGCCAGAGCAGAAAGAAAATGAAAACAGATTTTCATGTCTAAAGCTACAGACGACAACCCCTCCAGCTCTACCACCATCCCACAGAGGAAGCAGTTGGCTGATGGCCTCACCACAAGGGCCACGCCCTGCAACGCAGTGACCAGCGTCCAGTAGCTCAGTCTCACCTCGGTAATGAGCACCTCCCCTGAATTAAGGGGATTGTTTCTGACTCCAAACCTTGTTAAGAGAAAAACATGCATGAGCAAATTTGACCCAGTCTCACAAGCTATGCCAGGCCAAATCTTTAAGGTGGAGAAAATGTTAGAAAGAGAAATCTATGGAAGAAGAGCATGGCGGAATGAGGTTCCGGTTCAAATCCCCGGGTCAGTAGGAGGTTCCTGTTCACCTTATCCCCCTGACACTTCTGCCAGTCTCCAGGTGAAGCTCACAGGTCACCCCACAGGGAAGAGAAGTGGCTTTCTGTGGCCTGAACCTGCACACAGCAGGAGATTCGTGAGGGTTTAACACAGGAATGACTGTAGGACAACTGCAGGGGTCATGCCAGGGAGACCCAAAGGTTACCATGCCTCAATGCTTCGAACTCCATATGAGACATGCTCACCAAAAAATATGACTCTCAGCACATCCAAAAAGGTTAAAACAATTTTCTTTTTGTTCCCCACCCTACCCAATAAGATGCTGGGCTTAATGGCTCATGATACAATATTTATGGAAGACAAATCTAGATAATGATAATGATGAGGAAATCTACGTTCTAAAAGCTTTCCACTGGATATACCTGGCCACCAATCAACAGAAAGTCAAAAAATGGGGAACAGGGAGCATAAATATCAAGAACAAGATTGTTTGTTTCCTTATCTTGGGATTATGATACTGGAGCACTAACGTGATGATCTTAACAGGATCTTCAGACGTTCCATCCTCAAAATCTCCACCCCATATGGCTGTGCTGTAAGCCAGAGGCCATCATCCTCCCTCTTGTCCCATCAGGTCAAGCATCAACAACTCAACCTTCAGCCTCCCACATTGTGCACTCTCACCTCCACGGTTATCCAGGTGGTCGGTAGACACATTGCATGACCTCCCATTCTATGTGGGGCACTCAGGGATGGCCTCCTATCTTCTATGGCAGCGCTGTCTTTTTCAGCTCTGCTTCTGATCACCCAAAGCCCTCCACTCATACTGGGCAAGCTGCCCAGGGCACAGAGGCACACACCCATGGTCGTGCCCCAGAATCCCGAATGGGTGTCCCCATCAGCTCCACTCCGAACAGACAAACACTCCTTACTCTCCTATTAAAAGGCTTGGAGTATTATTTTGTACACAAGCAATAAAATATGGCTTCAACAGATTACCCAGGTTTTCAGATGCCAAGACACAGAAAAAAGGTAGAGGTTTTTAAAATTATTTAAAACATCTTTTGCTGGGCTTATTGTCTTTGCTGTTTATTTGTGTTTCTCAAACATGAAAAGAGGTCCCAGGAGAGGGGAGGAAATTCTCATTTACATATCGATTAAACCTCCTGGAGCCTCCTATTCAACCAGCAGTGACCCTGCACCAGGGCTGCAGAGTATGTGTGAGACATCGAATGTCCAAATGAGCAGGGCAGCCTTCGGTGTAGGGACAGAAGTCCGCCTTCGGAAACAGAGCCTGATAACAATCACTTAAAATAGCCCATTAGCATTTATTAACATATTCTATAAATGAATCCTCAGGCACATGGGGGCCCGACGCAGCTTATCACCTGGAAATGAGCACATGTATCATTGACACTGGGACCACAGAGAGCCAAATACGAACGCTTACCGGGAAACCAAACACAGTGCCTTAGAGAGACGCTGCTGCCAAAACATTTGGGCTTAGAAACAGCAACAGCACACGATGGCCAGGGTAGCTGAGGCTCTATCACACACCCAGGACAAGAGGTGTTCCTTGGGAGCCCAGCAATTATTCTCGTGAATTTGCAACGTGTTCCAGTGTCTGAATCTGGACGTATTTGTGCCTGTCGCTGCTTTCGCCTGAGGCTCACTTGGCAAGGGCCTGCCGACACACCCATCTCAGAAGCATAAAATTAAACATTTTGGTGAGCTGTCCACAGCTATAAAATACTCTATTTACTGATTTACGGTAAAGAGGTGAAAACCTTGTATAGATTACTCAAATCTAAACATGAAAATAACATGATTTAGGTGTGTTCATGCATTCATTACATAGAAACAGAAGACCCCAAATCTAGCCAGGATAGCAATCATGAAAGCACTGGAGTTGACCCAAGACATGGCTCACACCGCAAAACACTTAGCATCAGTGGGAGCTTCCAACCCCACCAAGTTCAGCACTTTCCCCCTTTCCAACGTGACTCGTGCCCTTCCAAGGAAGACGGAGAGGCAGGAACTGAGAAACAAGAGTGTGTCCTGAACAGGCAGAGACAAAGGTGGGATCAGAGCACTCCAGAAGCCACACCTTCTTCTCTTCTGTGTAGCCCCAAGTCTTCTAGCATGTGAGGGTCACGGCATCCCAGCAGCGTGGCACACGTGGAGGCCTCGGCTCCTGTGGCTCTCCAGAGCTGTCTGTGGTTTGGGTTCAGACCGCTTCATGTCTATCCGTGTCCGTCATGAGTTCCAGCTGAGTCTACAACCGTGTGGCAGAACTCAGGCTCACAGTCCACGTGGGAAGCTGGGTTCTGAGCTGGGTTCTGAGCTCAGTCTCACAGCCCTTGTGGGAAGCTGGATTCTGAACTCAGGCTCACAGCTCACGTGGGAAGCTGGGTTCGGAACTCAGGTTCACAGCTCACATGGAAAGTTGGGTTCTGAGTTGGATTCAGGCTCACAGTCCACATGGGAAGCTGGGTTCAGAACTCAGGCTCACAGCTCACGTGGGAAGCTGGGTTCTGAGCTGGGTTCTGAGCTTAGGCTCATAGCCAATGTGGGAAGCTGGATTCTGAACTCAGTTTCACAGCTCACGTGGGAAGCTGGGTTCTGAGCTGGGTTCTGAGCTCAGGCTCACAGCCCATGTGGGAAGCTGGATTCTGAATGCAGGCTCACAGCCCACGTGGGAAGCTGGGTTCTGAACTCAGGCTCACAGCCCACGTGGGAAGCTGGGTTCTGTGTTGTTGAATTGCCTTGGGATTCATGAGGCATCATGGGCTCCAGTAAAACCAGAGTGGGAACAAAGGGAGGCTCTTTGGACAGTTATTTTGTGACTGATGTGTGGAAACTCAAAAAGAGAATTTGAGTTAAATTTTCCTCCTTTGTGACCCCACAATCCCCCACTCCTCAAGCCTGAGCTGCTGCCCAAGCCAGTGCTCACCCCAGCAGGCTGGCTTTGTCTCGGCTCCACGGGCTCTCCAGGCCATGTCCTCGGGAGCCAGACATCCTCACAAGGCTTTCCAGACACCTCCGAGATGGGTGTGTCAGCAGACCCCTGCCACGTGAGCCTCAGGCGAAAGCAGTGACAGACACAAGTATGTTCAGATTCAGACACTGGAACATGTTGCAAATACACGAGAATAATCGCTGGGTTCCCAAGGAACGCCTCTTGGTCCTGAGTATGTGATGGAGCCTCAGCACACCCTTGCCATGGTGTGCTGTTGCTGTTTCTAAGCCCAAACGAACCTTGCTGATAAGTTTCTGGTGTGATCCTCTGTAATTCAGGCTACTAGAAATATTAGAGAAAACCGGGTCATCAGAACGGTTTGTCCATGAGATGACTGCCCACTATGAGACCATGGGTGGTGAGGGGGTGGCCTCCTGGCCCGCAGTAGGGGAGTCTACTTCCTAAGAGACATGAGGCAATGATACACGTGATGAAGGTAGCACCAGTTCACACAGCAGAGCCCACTGTGCGTCTTTGGGCTCCCTCAGAGGCAGCAGCTGGGGCCTGAGACACACAACGCAAGAAGGAGGGAGCCTGGGTCATGCGTAGCCCTGAGTCCAGGCGACAGGGCCGAGGGGTTCCTGCCTCCAGCCACCGCTTGAGCTCTCAGGGTGTGCACAGACAGGCAGGTTGTGCTGTTCCAAAATCTGCCCCTGCCCCTCAGGACCCTCACAGCCTCACAAACCCAATCAAGGGATTTTTTTCTTATTTTTCTCTTCTTTGTTTTCAGTTAGCTGCCTCTGACTGTCACAACTCCTGGCGTGTTCTGACCAGCACACAAGAGGCAAGGGTCACGGACACACACACTCGCACACAACACTAGAAGTGTCTTTGTGTATCTTTGTCTCCCGTGATCATGGCATCTGCTGTCAGCATCTGCCTTCGTAAAGTTTTTAGATCAATATTAGAGTCTAATAAGCATTCATGTCACCAATTAATCAACAGGTATCTGTAGACAGTCCGCATACCCCTCGCATTCTACCAGGCACTGTGAGAAACACAAAGAGTTGTGCAAAATGTTTCCTGGGCCTGGAGAATTGTCCGTGTGGTGAGAACACCCAGCTAACATCTGTAAACAAGTAAATGCCCACAGATTGCTGGCCCGTGTAACCCCAGCTCCAGAGCTGCCGAGAAAGGACCCAGGGTACCAGTGTGTTCAGGGCAGTGGCCTTCCTTGAAGAAGCACCTTCAGAGTTAGGCCAGATGGGACGGGCGTGGGATGAACTTCAGGAGAACGACCTGCGTGTCATGAGGGAGACGCTGAGCAGGGAGCAGAGGGAGAAACAAAAAGAGAGGACATGGGGCCCATTTGTCTCGGGGAAAGAATAGACGAAATAAAAGCAGCCCAAATGGAGGGCTGAGGATGCATTCAGATCAGATCAGTTGGTATCAGACTCCATTCACCGAGATGTTCTCACCCAACATTCGGGGAAAGCAAACCTCGTTACGTGCAGAGCTTTCTGCACCGACAGGATTCCAAAAATACTTCACTCCCGTGGCCCTTCCTGCCAAAACCTCAAGAAAGCTGACCTCCCAGAAATGTTAGTGTTGACCATAATGAGATCAAACTCTGATTGCCCCACAGAGGGGCCCGAAGCCATGAAACTTGTCGGTCTCTCTGCACAGCGCTGCCTGCTGCACCTCCCTCCGACCTCCCCCGGCCCAACCCCGCTTTTCTGCGCAGGAAGCAGGCCCCGTGCTAATCATGATTGATTTACTGTGCTCTTAGAGGACTGTCTCCATCACCCCTCACACCAGTAAGCTGAGACCACCGTTCATAGGACAGCCAGCTCCACAGCTCCCCAAGGCAGAAGGGAGCCCACAATTGTTAATAGGCTCCACAGAAGTGTAAAGATTGCAATGAAACCGATGAAAATGTGTAAAACCAACTCCTAATTAACTCACTTCCTCGAAGACCAGGATTTACTCTCGGCAAACCCTCACTAATGAGAATTTCAAGAGCTGAGAGAAACCAGATGTACACAGTCTCCCAGACAGTGGAGGAAATCCTAGGGTGTATGGGATTTTGTATATCCTCAACCTATCAATAGTGCTGAAAGCACTCGGAGCACTAGTCAATAAGTCATATTACCAAAATCTATGGTGTGGCCATTCTAAAGGAAAATCAATCATTTTGTCATAAATAGGCTGGTTGGGAGATTGTATTGAGTTTTTTCTCTAATGTTAAGCATGATGTTCTATGTGGCACTCTTTTAATTAAAAACAGACAGGCTCTGCAAAGCAACATCCACGTTTGCCGGCACCTGATTACACAGTAAGATGCACATATATTCATGTTTGTTTTAGCATCGTGCTAATTTATGTTTTATGTTGTACTGATTGTCTGAATCCGACCAGTTAAACAAAATGTACCATTTCATCCTAAAGGATATTAAATTATGAGGTTGGCTACTCTCATCTTCTGTGTCATAATTTAGGTAAGGTATATAATTCATTCCACATCTTATATTTATAGCGTGCAATGTGTGTGTCATGCTCTGTGTTTAAACACACCTGCAAGTAAATTTAAAATACATTTTGACTCCTACCAATTTACTGTGAGTGTATCCATTTTTCATAACATTCCCATAGCAGTTATAACAAATGTGATCTTCTGTTTACCATGTGGCTGATATCAACCCTGGGGGGAGATGTGAAAAGCCAGATACCGGTAGCCAATTTCAATACTGTGTTTCAAAAGGACAGATAGATAGATATTCATCATTACCTATGTATTTTAAAAGAAAGTTATACTTGGAGGAGCCTGGGATGAAAAATCAGGACGTGCTGTTTTCTGAGGATTGTGACTAAAAGTCCAAGCGCATTTTGTCTCACGTCTTCCCCCACAAAGAAGCCACAAAGCGCATGGCTGTCCTGGTCCTTGTGGTTTTATGGTGAGCTCCTGTGTTTGGTGCTTAGCTTATGCCAATAAATTATTCACTAAGACCAAGTCTTCATCGACTACCTTTTGTGCTGGTTATAGATTAGGTGTCTTTTGAAGCTGCCACCAGCCTCTTCTACAGCCAGGACATGTGGTGGATGCTGTGACTTACAGTAGGATTTCTGAAGTGATTGCTGTGACTTACAGGAGGTTTTCCACAGCACATCCTCTTCCAAACAAGCACTGATTCAGGTTCTTTGAGCATCTGGTTCAACCACTTCTGAAAGCCAACCAGGCAAATCAGATTTAGCTCTGATAAAGCCATGTGACTGCCCCATGGCCATTTTTTAAAATGGGGCATAGAAATAGATGAGCCATCTGGGTGCCCTGTGTTCCCCACACGAATGCCGCCCTCAGTGTCAGGGCTCGGGAACCTGTTAGGAGGCGTTTTGTCCACACATGCCCAGATGCCTGCTGGATCCCAGGCTCAGGCAAGCCACTGTCAGACCCGGGAATCCATCACACTTATTGCCTCCACCTAATAAAATGAGGAGATGTACCAATTAAAAGAACATTTAATTGTTTAATGAGGTTCTCCAAGATAGGCAGAAAGATAAGCAAAGGCAAGAAATGTCCAGATAAACTAAATGCTACATTTTAAAAACTGCATGGAGACAGGGTTTGCTGCTGTTTTTCAATGAATGGCTCACACTCAGAGACAGCACTCCAGTATCTAACAATTTAATTCATTTACAGCTATGTGTAAATTCCACCAAATGAGCTGTGTGGAGGCTAGTTGTTGTTTTTTTTTCTTCTATGCCCTTAGTTTGGTCTTATTAGGCAGGCTATCTCGTGCATTACTAAGGAGCTTGGACTCCAGTCAGAATCTCGAGGGAAGGCAAGGAGCTGTGTTCATTCCCCAGTAAAGAAATGTCCAGCCGTCCTCCCTCTGCATCCTAAGGACATGGCCCCATCCATCTGAAAGGTGTGTGAGGGCACACACACACCACAAACACACACAGACACACACACTATACACCATACACACCACACACACACACCCCCAAACACAAACACCACACACACCACAAACAGACATACACACACTAACACCATACACATCACACACACACCATACACTCACACCCCCAACACACACACCACACACACACCACAAACATACACAGGAACACGCAGACACACACCATACACACACTAACACCATACACACCACACACCACACACACACACACCACACACACCCACATCCCCCCCCACACACACCACACACACTGTACAAACACACACACCTCCACACACATCACACACACCATACAAACACACACACACCCCACACACACCCCACACACACACACACACACCCACACACACCACACACACCATGCAAACACACACACCCCCTCACACCCCCACACACACCACACACACACCACACGCACCACACAAACACACACACACCCATACACACACCACACACACACCACACATTCACACTACATACACACCACACCCCACACACACACACCTCCCACATCGATCACAGACACACACACCACACACACCATTAAAACACACACCACACACACAGCAATCACACACACACCACACACACCATACAAACACACACACCACCCACAGCAGTCACACACACACCACACACACCATACACGCCACACATACCATACACACCACACACACAGACACACCACACACCACACACACACACCACACACACACCACACACCACACACACACACCACACACACACCACACACACACACCACACACACATCACACACACACCGCAAACACAGACCACACACCACGCACACACAACACTTACAATCACACACACACACTTTTCTCTCTTCTCTGTGGGTTAGACACCTGTTCAAAGCTGAAATAAATGCAGTTCAGCAACTTGAAATGTGAAGTGTGGACTTAAAGGCTTAGTCCTTTTTCCTTACATTCGAGGGGCCCTCACCTGCCAATGTTCCCCCAGAATTTCATTTAATGAAGTGTCCCCACGTCGCCCACGTCCCTTCTTCTCTTGAGAAGGTCCTCAGGTCGCTCTGTCGCTCTAAGAACAGGGGTCAGGGAACCTCCCGGGACACGCTGATCCTGAATGAAGCCGGCGGTGGGATCCACCCATGGGCGCAGCTTTGAGAAACCTGACAGACAGGAGTATCCATGTGGAAATTATGAGATTACCGTGAACACAAGGGAAAGATCGGACTCAAAGTTCACAGCTTTAATAATTAAATAATAATTAAATCATTTCCCCCCACCAATGCTGGTGCTGCCTCTGTACCAACTAGAGGCTGTGCCTGCCTGGCCGGAAAATCAATGCCCAGCTGCGGTTTGGAAGCTGAGCCCACAGCCCAGCCGCTTACATGCCACGATTACATTTAGATTCACCTTCTCGGGACCTGGAAACTTAAAGCTGACCTCCAGACAACTTAGCAGAATAACAAATGGAAAAATCAAAGTGCATTTGACAGAGTGCACTTGAAGTATTTTCTATGCACACGTTTATTCATTGAGTTGTTTAAGCACTGGGGCTTCAGAGTGATTTTTCATGAAGAATCTGCGTGATCGTGTCGGAGGGAGGCCGAGGGTGACTCCAGAACGGGTGCCGTTCCCAGTGTGCGATCTGCGGCTCATCTCATTTCATTAGAGACTCCCCTTGTTCACCCAGGGAGGGGTGAGTTTATCTAAGCAGCACTTTCATGGCCTGGCGCCATAAGGGAGGATTTCCAGGTATTAATCAGAATTGGGGGGCAACTCCTGCCCGGTTAAGCAAATGAGGTGAGTGGGGCGGGGGCCAGCAAGGCTTCGGCGAGGCCTCCTCCCTCGCAGGGACTGACCCCAGTACCACTGTTGGAGGGTGGATTTCTGACAGCGAGGAAAGTTAGCCCAGCCCCCTACCCCTTCTGAATGAAGTTATTAAGGCCAATCAAAGTAATTAACAGTAGCTTAGCGCCATTGATTGTGCGGACCCGCCTTCAGGTTGGGAGGCCTTCCCTGAGCCCTCACAGCAGGGCTCTGCCAGGCTGGGGAATTCTCTCTCTTGCACGTTTAGACAGTGCACACGTGTGTGACAAGAAAACACTTGCGTGCTCTGATGCGCTGTTTAAGTGGACACTCGTGCCGTTTCTCTTTTTCATGTTTTGCTCCTGTCTGTATTCCCACTTTACAACTTTTCTCCAGACACAGATTCAGCGATCCATACACCAAACTGCTTAGCTCTTGACTGAATTCCATCTGGACCCAAGTCATCTTTTATACATTATCCATTGCACTAAATTTACCCCTTTCTATGAAGTGCATTTGTTTTCTAAGTGGAATGCTCTCCCGGCTGCAGTGAGTTTCTGAAGCAAAGGGCCCCATCTGATATCATCATTTTATGTTTCAGGAGCATTCAGACATGAAAGCAGTTTGCTGCATATTAACCTCAATCAGCGTTTTTAGACACATGTATGTCCTAGATTGGTTTCATCTCTCAGAGACGACTGTGATATGACTAGCAAAGGAATTACCACAAATCTTTTCTGTTGCAATTATATATATATATATATATATATATATATATATACACACACACACACATACATAATGTCATTAAACCATAGATTTAGGGAAGCCTTTAAAAACTCATTCAACTCACTTCTCCACTTGTAAGTTGATGTTTAAAAATATGAAGTAATAACTTCCATTTATTGAGTAAGTAGTAGGTAGGAAATGGGACTCAGTGCTTTAGCCATGGTTTATTATACTTAGAATGGCCCTTCCAGGTGGATGTGAAGACCCCACATTACAGATGAGAAAACTGAGGCCCTGGAGATAATGCTGTGCCCACAGCCACAGGCCAATAGGGCAGACCCAGCATTTAGACTCCCACTTCAGGCCAGTGTCCACACGTTTAAAGCAAAATGTCTTAGCCTGTGACCTTCCTGTCATGCACACATATGAGTAGACACACACAGCTCCCACTGCAGGACTGCCCCCAGTGCCAAGTACATATTGATGTTTGTGTATGCACATGTCACATACATAGGCACATACATGACATTATATAAAATCATATAAAGAAATGGGTAAAAACAGAGCTGCAGACAAACATTCAGGATTTCTCTATTTAGTCAGTTTTTACTGAGTTCAGTTAAATATGATTAACATGCAACAAATTTCATGACTTTTTCATAGATGCATGATATCTGTATAGTGTATAGCTGCCTTCTAATCAAAATTAACACCATGTCTAGTAGGCAGTAATAAACCTTGCACCAGACTTTCTATAAGAAAAATTCCAATCTAATACACTACTTTTCTTGAAGATAATAAGAAGTTGCAATATTTTCAAGTTTGAGATTCTTCTATTCTCAAAATTGAAAGCAGCCCAGCCACATATCTGTTCATCCCCATCCCATAATCCCCCTGCCTGTGTATGCCTGTTCCCACCCCAGGGTGAAGTCGCCATTCTGCCTCTCCTTCCCTAGCCACCGCCCTGTTCTTTAAGCCACTGTGCAATGCAGAGACTTATTTTATACACTGTTTAAATCACGAATTGGAAAATCTATCAAGGCAATATGTATGTGCCATATAAAAATGTATCTTCCATAAAAACTCGCTCAGTAATCACCAAGACTCATTGGTCATGTTGATTATGATGATGTCTGCTTGGGCTTTTCATAACTCAAATGCCTTTCATGAAATCCGAACGAGGTCGTGACATGAAGCCCATCCTCTCCACGATGGCTTGCCTGAGGCCTCGCAGCCATGCTCAGCACAGCCCGGTGAACAGGCATGTGCACCGCAGCCCCACAGAAGCATGACTGCATGTTTCTGACTGTGATCTTCCCACCCACTGACCCATCCCAGGACACAGCAGATGCTGCTGTTGGGGGAGCTGCGAGCCGCCTGCCAGGAGGATGTGTGCTTAGGGCTCGACAGGCTAGCATGTTCGGATTTCTTCCTCCTGACTCTCAGGCCAAGTAAACAGTCATCCCGACTGCAGTTTGCATAACAGATCTTTGCTCCAAAAGTACTCCTAAGTGTTCTTATTCCCATTTTACACATGAGGAAACTGAGGCTCTGAGTGTTCAGAGTTGCTCAAAATTATCCAGCTCCTGCAGAGGTAGAATTGGCATCAAAGCCCAGGCATCCCCCCACTGCAAAGCTCATGCCCAGCAGCTCCCGTGGCCAAACCAATCACTTCAGAAGCTGGAAGCCATGACCTTTCTGTCCCTCCCAGAAGACCCCACTTCCTGACTGTAAAGGAATGAGGACATTTATCATACCGAGAGGCCCCCGGGGGAGCTGAGGCCACCGAGAGCTCCGTGTTCCTAAATCTCTGGCTGTGCTCCAGCTTCGGACAACGACAGCGGGGCGACAGCGTCCTGGGGACAAAGGACTCCAGGAAACGCAGGGGGTCGCTCCTCTTCCCAAGTGTCAAGTCTTATTTCCATGCCATCATCTCTTGTCTTAACTTTTATAGAAGCCTGATAAACTCCTTCTAAGCATGTATGTAATGTTTGCTTTTATGGGAGAGTCTCAGTGAAATTGTATCTCAGTCACAAATCTCTGAGCTTTGTAAATGTCAAACAGAATCAGTTTTCTAATACTCGGTAATGGAGGCATCAAAGTTCCCATTCCCTCTGTCTGACAGGAGCCAGGCATCTGAAGTTTCCTGCTCCTGAGAGAAAGCCCCGGCTGTCCAGGCACAGGTGAGTTTTAGGGTCTCAGGAACCGTCCACCCCCCAGCTTCACTCACAACAGCAAGCCGGCTGGGATACCCCAGCAATGCCCCACGGCCCTCGGGGGCCCTCCGGGGCCTGCTGAGCCTTTAGCTACAGAGTCATCACAGGTTCACCAGTGCTGCGGCTTCATGACACCCAGGAAACAAAACTCAGGCAAGATGATGAATTTCAGAAGAAATTTGAGAATTTAAGGTGAAATAGTGGCGCACTCGGATGCCTTCAAACTGTGTAGGGATGGAGCGCTGGGCACCAGGCCCAAGGGGCATGCTGTCCCCTGGAAGTCACCAGAAGTCCTGGGCGCCACGGCCGCTGCACTGCCTTGTGGCTTCCTGCTGGATATTTTAAGTGCATGAAAGAGGCTGGCAGACACCTTGTTTGGATTCATAAATGGGCTCCCACCTCATATTCCAGGCCTGAATTTAATTTGTTTAATATTCTCAACACTAACGATGCCTATTTAAGACATCCTGTTAAAAGTTTGTAACATTAATTTAATGGAAAAATGCCAATATCACTCTAAGAACTCTATTAGATTTTCTCCCTGTTAAATTAATGTTACTAACTTTTAATGGATGTTGTAATTAGGTGTTATTATTAACGGGAATATTACCCAAATTAAAATCAGACCCTAAGAGAGACACGGCGTAGATTTACAAGTGCATAAAGCCGTGGCATCTGGACGCTCTGCCGGCCGGCAGTGGGCCGGACGCTCAGCCTGTGCTCACCAGAACCGGCCTCAGAGTCAGGTGCTGAGCTGCTGGGCAGGGCATGTGCAGGCACAGGCTGTGGCTCCCACCTAGGAAGGAAGTGATGGCTCCCCACACACCCTGCAGGAGGACGAGGAGCCATCTCCCAATTTCACACTCAATTTAAAGGGTCACACTCCATCCAGTCTGATTGAGTTCGGCAGTTTGAAATTGACTGTTTGGGTTGTAAAGCTCTCCTGCCTTCCTAGCCAATTTAAAAAAGAGGTGGCTAAGCTACCAGCTGATTATGAGCTAGAGAGCAGAAACACAGGGAATGTCATGAATTTAGAGCTGCTGGGTCTGACCCTGGCCAGAGACGGGAAAACGACAAAGCCCTATTGCTTGTCAGGGATCTCACGGACGTGCTGCCATGCTGGGTCCTACAGGAAAAGCTAACTCCACACCTGCTGCTGGCAAGAGGCTGGGGTGGGGACCCCGGGCTGGGCTCGGGCTTGGCAGGAGACCCACCCTCTGCACCCAATTTTCCTTATGATGAGGTCTCAGAACCACATGGAAAACCCAGCTCCTGTTTCACAGACAATTCCCAGCACTCAAGCATTCTGTTTGGGAGAGGGACACACAGGAGCTCATGGTTATGGGGGCACTGGCTCCCCACCAAGCAGGTACATGATGTCCTCATGAAACACAAAGTCAACACAAAGCTGAGGGACCCCGAGCAGAGACTGCTGATAAACCATCCACAGATACCCTAATGGCATTCAGCTGTGGTTTTCAACTCAGCTCTGAAAGCATGTGCTTTGGATTTCAGCTACCTCTGTTCCTTTCCTTCCAGGGTCTGGTGGCAGTGTCAGTCGCCAAGGGACAGAAGAGTGAATCAGGACAAGCAAAAGGAATTTACAACCCACAGATCAGGTGATAAGCCCAGAATCATTTCAGTGATGACCCCCCCACCCCCACTGCGGCCTTCTTCCACAACCCACCAGAGAAAGAACCCCTACGCCACATGGCACGCAGGTGGGGTTAGCTCTATTCCGGAGGACCCCTACACCACACAGCACCCAGGTGTGGTCAGTTCCACTCTGGAGGCCACATGTTGTCTTGTCGTGCCACATGTGCACACCCATCCACCCACAGGCACAAGCCAGTCACAGCTTATTTCACGTTCCCAGGCCTTGCATAAGCCCTGGCACAGAGTGGGCACGTTACCATTTTGGTGAAGGGACATGTTCATGAAGAATGGATGAGAGAAGTGTATTGTGACCACCGGAAAAGAGAGAGCAAAGAAAGGACTTGGTGTAACTTGGTCCCTTCCGAGAGAACTGTTATGAAGGATTATTGAAGCTGATACTTTAAAAGGCAATCATACATCTCCTAAATTGGAATTCCAACCAGCCATCCGAGAACTGGAGCATGGTGTCAGAAAAAGCAATGGAGACATAAGAGCTGAGAGTGGGAGAACAGTGGACTCATGGGTTGACTGGATTGTCTGGAGTATTTGCACACTTCCTTCCACACCCAGTGCTCCAGCCCGGTGAGCTCTTGCTGTGGCCTTTGTGGGTGCTCCAGGTGTCCCTCATCCCAGCCCCAACTACACTGGGTGTAGGTGGCATACACTCCCTCACTAGGTGTGGGTGGGATGTGCTCCCTCACTGGGTGTGGGTGGGATATACTCCCTCACTGAGTGTAGGTGGGATATACTCCCTCACTGAGTGTGGGTGGGATGTACTCCCTCACTGGGTGTGGGTGGGATGTGCTCCCTCACTGGGTGTGGGTGGGATGTGCTCCCTCACTGGGTGTGGGTGGGATGT
>NW_012114433.1:734679-756128 GCF_000951035.1 Colobus angolensis palliatus
TGTGGGTGGGATGCGCTCCCTCACTGGGTGCGGGTGGGATGTGCTCCCTCACTGATGTGGGTGGGACACAGGTGTGGGTGGGATGTAGGTGCGAGTGGGATGTGATCCCTCCCGACTCCCTCCCGAACACATTAGGTATGCACGTTACGGTAAACACCACCTCGTGACAGTAAAGAAATGCAGAGGCCAGCCCTCTCCTAATGGTTGGAAACTGGGCTTGGTCATGATACTGGTACAACAAAAAAACACAAAAACTGCTGGAACAGAATAGGAAACCCAGAAATAAACCCACACACCTGCAACCATCTGATCTTCAACAAAATCAACAAAAATGAGCAATGGGGAAAGGCTCCCTACTCAATAAATGGTGCTGGGATAGCTGACTAGCCATGTGCAGAAGAATGAAAACAGATCCTTGCTGCTCACTGTATATGAAAATTAACTCAAGATGAATGAAATATTCAAATGTAAGACCTCAAACTATGAAAATCCTAGAAGAACACCTAGGAAACACTCTTCTCAACATTGGCAAAGAATTTTTGGCTATGTCCCCAAAAGCAATTGCAACAGAAAGAAAAATTGTCAAGTGGGACCTAATTAAACTAAAGAGCTTCTGCACAGCAAAAGAAATTATCAACAGAGTAAACAGACGGCCTACAGGATGGGGGGAAGTATTTGCAAACTATAAATCTGACAAAGGTCTAATGTCCAGGATCTATGAGGAACTTAAACAAATCAGGAAGCAAAATACCAAACAATCCAATTTAAAAACAGGCAAAGGACATGAACAGAAACTTCTCCAAAGAGAACACACAAGCGGCCAACAAATATATGAAAACGTTCTCTACATTGCTAATCACCAAGAGAAATGCAAAACAAAACCACAATGTGATATCATCTCATGCCAGTCCAAATGGTTATTGCTAAAAAGTCAAAAAATGAGAGAGGCTGTGGAGAAAAGGGACGATTACACAGTGTTTGTGGGAATGAAAACTAGTTCAGCCACTGTGGAAAGCAGTTTGAAGATTCCTCAATAACTTAAAATAGAATTACCAATTCACCCAGCATTCCCACTACTGGGTATATACCAAAGGAAAATAATTTATTCTATCATAAAGACACTTGCACTTATATGTTCATGGCAGCACTATTCACAGTAGCAAGGACATGGAATCAACCTACATGCCCATCGATGTGAGTTGGATAAAGAAAACATGATACCTATACACCATGGAATACTACACAGCCATAAAAAAGAACTAAATATGCCCTTTGCAGCAACGTGAAGGAGTTGGAGGCCTTTATCCTAAGCAATCTAACACAAGAACAGAAAATTAAACACCACATGTTCTCACTGACCAGTGGGAGCTAAATAAACATCAGATACACACAATTTTGAAGGGGGGAACACCAGTGGGGGTCACTAGAAGGGACAGGGAAGTTGGGAGGCATGGGCTAAAAAACCACCTGTTGGGTACTACACTTACGGCTGGGTGACAGGATCACTGGGACTCCAAGCCTCAGCATCATGCTATTTACCCCTGAAACAAATCTACGCATGCACCCTTTAATCTATATATTTTTAAAAAAGTTGAAATTTTTTAAAAAACAGAAAGAAACAGGAGTTGGCATTGATGTCAAAGAGTTGTAGTTTTAAGTTTATTAAGGAGCCTTGCCAAGTCTTAGTTTCTTGGCCTGTAAAGTGGTATTGTTAATAACTAACCCACTGGGTATTATGGGAACAAATGAAGCTCATGTAAGATTTTAATAAATACTGGTTATTATTAGCATCCATCAGTTATTTTGTATGTACATTTATGATTAAAGACATAGCTATAGAGAGAAAAGCCCCAGAGCCTCAACAAGAAGTCTGAATACTTTTCAGCAACCAAAAACTACCTGGTTTCCAAACTAGTTTTAATGTATTCATGAGTAGTTTTCTCTGTGTTCTGCTTACCATGTCTGAATAATGTCTTAACTAGGGTAGGAGAAGGCTACAGCAGCTATATTGTCATCTAAGTACTAAAAGCATCAGTGCTGAATAGTGCTAGGAAGGCAAGGATGGCTCAACAGGCAAACGTCAGTTGATGATGCAGTACCATATTAATAAAGATAAAAACACACACACTTGTCTCAATAGGCACCCTTCCCAAAAGAAGCACTTGATAACATCAAACACTCTTTAATGATAAAAGCGCTCAACAAACCGGAAATGGGACACAATTTTCTCCACTTGGCAAAGGACATCCACAAAAACTCACAGTCTCATATCTAATGGTAAGACTAAAAGTTTTCCCCCAAAATCAGAAACAAGACCAGGATGTCTGCTCTCACCACCTTCAATCAACATTGTACTAGAAGTTCTGGCCAGGGTGATTAGGTAAGAAAAAGAAATAAAAGACACCCAGACTGGAGAACAAAAAAGGAAAGCTATTCCTATTTACATAAGGAAAATCCTGAAGATCCATACCCACACAAAAAGAACAAAAAACAATTAAAGCTAATAAGTTCAGTCAAACTTCAGGAAGGAGATAATAAATGCTAGGGACTGGAAGCGGAGAATAACTGCCAGTGGGTACCAGGTTTATTAGGTGGAGGGTGATTAAATGTTCTGGCATCAAATAGTAGTGAAGACTGCACAACTTTGAAATTTACTCAGTGTCACTGAATTGTACACCCTAAAAGTGTATGTATGTGAATTATGTCTCAATTGGGAAAGAATGCACTAACATTCAGCTTCTGTTGGAATTTCTCCATTTCTAGGCACCAAACACTCAAGAGAGAAAGCAAAATGAAAGTAGAGGAAAGAAAGTGTGGTCCATTCACTTGGGAAATGTACTGCCTTCTCCCACCAACAAAATTCCATTTAAACAGATCCTACAACCTCACCCTACGTTAACAGAACCAAAAACAGCTTTAATGGCTTCTATCGTTTGATGTTCATAAACCAATCTCTCTTAAACATAATAAAGCACATAAAAGAGCATTCTCTTTTCTCCCTTCTAGAACAGATGATTTTACAGAATAGTAACATGTCTCACTTCAAACATTCTGCTCAGTCTGTGCAGGAATTTCCACCCGGGAAAAGCAAGCTTCATTTTTAACCATCATATCTTGATTTTCTGGTCTTATTTTTTATTGTGTTGTCTAATTCCATACAAATGCATTGGTTCACCCATCACTAGGTCATATTTACTAAGTACACATGCTGACCAATCCCCAGCACTTGCATTAAATATCTCTTGAATAAATGAGTGAACAGATGAATTCACAGATGAATATCTCTTGAATAAATGAGTGAACAGAACTTAAAACATGGAGGCCCCCAGGAGTATTTTAGGAGATTAAAAGAAAGGGCTTAGGTTGGAGCCTTCTAGTTCCTGCGTCCACCATACCAGAGGCCAGCTGATGCCCACGGGCTTGTGGCTGCCCAGTGATTCCTGCACGGTGGGTAAAGCTTCCCTCTGGTGGACACTAAGGTGATATGCACCTGGACCCCTGCACTGAGCTGGCCCTCAGGGGCCAAGTGTGGGCTCCTCCTCTGCACTCAGCTGGCTCTAGGAGCTGGGGGAGGGACTGGGGGAGTCTTGGGGGTATGTGCCCACAATCATGGCGCTTCCTCATGCCCTCTGGTCCTGTTTAAGCATAATCCAGATGTCCTGCCCCATCTTGAGATGGACAGTGGGTGCCTGTCCTGGTGGGCTCATGATAGGCAGGGTGAGGACAGGGTCCCTCAGTGCCTTGGGGTCACCTACCTACCAGGGCTGACTCTGGAAGGCAGATAATCCTCTGCTGCTGGTGCACAGCCTTGTTCCAATGCCTGAATACCTGCATCTCCTCACCCAGCTTGCCACAGACTCCATACCAGAGTCCCCCACCAATAGCTGCAGCACCATAGGAGGGAAGGTCGACCCCCAGCCTGACCTGCTGCTGCGCCCTTCCTGCCCGGCCCACACAGTCTGCAGCTGTGTTGTCAGCTGAGGTTTGTAAGATGCAGCCATTCATTTCTCACCCAGAGAGAAGACTCTAGCCTACCCTGGTACACGACTCCTAAAAAGCTTCAGTGAAGAGACAAAGCCCTGAATCTTTGCAGGGTTTATCTCCCATCCCCTGGGCATTTGTGTCTCACCAAGATCTCACTGTGGTGGCTTCCTCTCGTCCATCCTGCCCCATTTGGATGAAACCATCCAGGTGATGGACCACCATGCAGTTCCTCATCAGAAAGAGGTCCCTGGGTGACTACAGAGCCATGCCCAGGCCAGGTGCCTTTCAGAGAGGTCTCTGTGTGACCCAACAGCCATGCCCAGGCCAGGTACCCATCAGAGAGGTCTCTGTGTGACCCGATAGCCATGCCAGGGCCATGTGCCCATCAGAGAGGTCTCTGTGTGACCCGATAGCCATGCCAGGGCCATGTGCCCATCAGAGAGGTTTCTGTGTGACCCGATAGCCATGCCAGGGCCATGTGCCCATCAGAGAGGTCTCTGTGTGACCTGATAGCCATGCCCAGGCCAGGTGCCCACCTGTTCTTTGTCCCTGTTCTGGACACTGCAAGGCAGATGCCATGTCCCGACTGGTGCCAAAGTCCTCAGGTCCACTCAGCTTTTCACTTCCCCATCCATGAAGTGGTCACGTCTGTGCTGAACCCAGGTCACCTTCCATGGGATCGCAGCAGTGTTTTTAAGCTCATCACGTCCTTGTCTGTAACCGACACTTGCCTGTGAATCTGGCCTTCGTAGCCTGGGATGAAGCCGCCGTTGGGCAGGGTTGGTGTCTGGGTACCTTTGGTCACCCCGAGCACACAGTGTAGCCTCTCAGTAAGTCGTTGCCGTGAGTGAGAGTGTTTAGCCGGTAACTGCTGTTGAGTAAATCTTGAAAAGCATTTCTTCATCACCAGTAAGACTCCCAGGTGTGGACCCTAATAAATGTGATACCAAAGGGAGGAAAGGGGAAGGAGAGGGCTCTCCCTGTCTCATCCTCCGTCACAGCACTGGCTCCTTGGTGGAGGCAAGGAAAGGGGCTCCTCGGGGGAAGGCAGAGCAGTCCAGAGGGATACTGTGGTTTCCATCTCAGTCATGCTTCTCCACGCTGCATGAGGACAAAAGGAGGAAAACTCTTCACCTCAGCCTCTCAAACTCTCCTCAGGCCATCCCAGGTTGTAAGAGAAGTCCAGAAGAAATAGGTAAACAGAGGAAACCCTGGCTTCCTGTCGCGTGGAAACGAGATGGAAAACCACTGAACAGTTCAGTCAACTCCAGCTCCAGGAAGGGCAGTCACTGAATAAAGCCAGCCAGTGTTGAAGTGGAGAAGGAAGAAGAAGCTGCCTACGTTTCCATATGGCCACTTCTGTCGCACATTCACAAAACACTAAGCTCAGGCTCAGGGAAGGCAGCCCGCAGTGCAGCAAAGCATTCCGCTCCCAGGCGCCGTCATTAGATCCCTAATCACTCAGGGGCACTTCCTGTCCCCTCCACCGCTGAGGTGTCCTACACTAATTAACACCTTGCCCCTGGGACGGGAGTGCATTTAGGCCAGGATGTGGTCGTCACCTTGTAAACAGCAGCTCTCTCAGCATCACGCTGCCTGTGCCCTGGGGCCATGGAAGTCCAGGCCCTGGGAACCTGCACCTCCCAGCCGCCACCTCCAGCATCTTGGTTCTGCGGCCTCTGATCAGCAGGAGAGAGGCTCGCTCCTCAGGAAAATTTTACAAAGGATTCTAACTCTCACCTGAAGGAATCCTTGCGAAGAGAAGCAGCTGTTTCCAGTCTCCTGGAGCACGGGGAAGCCAAGGATTATGGAGATACAGGATTTTTTTTGTTTTAAACCATCCTGAACTGCAGAGTCTTCCTCTCAGGCATTAAAGGAAGATGTCTGTCAGACCCAAGTGAGCTTCCACAATGCCTTGAGATTGCACAGCTTCCCACTCGAGGGCACGTGGTCAGCACATGTGACAAACGGGGCGCAGGTTCAGGAATGAGCTGCCACCTGGAAGTCAGCATGGAGACAGGTCTGACCCTGAAAATCCCTGAGCTGGCTCTGCCAAGAGGGGGTGACCCGTCCCTCAGTGACACAGGGACACTCCTCTTTGCCTGTGTCCCGAGGCCCCACTGGGTCAGACCCAGTGGGTGGTTTTGCAGGGCCCGCAGCCCAACTGCTCCTTGGCAAACATGGTCTGAGATGCAGAGATGACATTTCTGAGAAGCTACCCAGTAAATCATGCCTAATAACCATCCAACCCAAGCAGCTGGAAACCTGCTTGGAAGGTTTTCCAAAGCAGAGGAGAAAAAAGTGAATTCCAAGCTGGACTGAATATTTGGACATCCACGTGCCTGCCTCTGTTTTTCACTCTTTGCTAGAATCTCACAAAAATTCAGTTTCAGACAAACTCTCCAGGCCCCTGATTTACTCTGAACTCCACATTCCAGGTTTGAACTGAAATCCAGGTTTGGTTTTCGGCCTTACCTACACCTGGAGCAGTGGTTATGGAGGGCCCTGTGCTCTTCCCACCTCCTCTTCCTGCAGTTCCCATCAGACTCACACCATAAGCTGCACCGTGTGCGTGCATAGGGCACGCGCACAGGGACATCCCACTTGCTCCCGCTCTTCCGTTTACCACAGGTGACAACCACCATGGCTGAGAGGCAGGGAGGTCCCCCGAGGGCCAGGGTATCCCCACCTCATGGCCTCAAAGGATGGGGCAGGGCCAGCCAAGAGCTGGAGAGGCTTCTGGAGAGAAATCCCTCTATGGAAGCCCCTATATGGAAATCTCTCCAAAAATGTCCCTCTATGGAACTCCCTCTATGGAAGATTCTCTCTGGAAGTCCTTCTATGGAAATACTGTATGAAAGTCCCTTTATGGAAGTCCCTCTATGGAAGTCCCTCTACGGAAGTCCCTCTACAGAAGTGCCTCTGTGGAAGTCTCTGTATGAAATTTCCTCTATGAGATTCCCTCTGTGGAAGCCCCTATATGGAAATCTCTCCAAAAACGTCCCTCTATGGAACTCCCTCTATGGAAGATCCTCTATGGAAGTCCCTCTCTAGAAATCTCTCCATTAAAGTCCCTCTATGGAAGTCCCTCTATGCAAATTCCTCTCTGGAAGTCCCCTGTGGAAGTGCCTCTATGGAAATCTCTCCAAAAACGTCCCTCTATGGAACTCCCTCTATAGAAGATCCTCTATAGAAGTCCCTCTATAGAAGTTTCTCTATGGAAGTCCCTCTGTGGAAATCCCTCTATGGAAGCCCCTATATGGAAATCTCTCCAAAAAAGTCCCTCTGTGGAAGTCCCTCTCTGGAAATACTGTACGGAATTCCCTTTATGGAAGTTCCTCTATGGAAGCACCCCATGGAATTCCCTCTTTGGAACATCCTGTACGGAAGCACCTCTGTGGAAGTCTCTGTAGGAAATTTCCTCTATGGGATTCCCTCTGTGGAAGTCCCTCTATGGAATCTCTCTTTGAAAGTTCCTCTATGAGATTCCCTCTATGGAAGTCACTCTATGAAAGTTCCTCTATGAGATTCCCTCTATGGAATCTCTCTTTGAAAGTTCCTCTATGGGATTCCCTCTATGGAAGTCCATCTATGAAAGTCCCTCTATGGGGCTTCCTCTACGGAAGTCATTCTATGGAATATCGTCCCTCTATGGAAGTCCCTCTGTGGAAGTCCCTCTGTGGAAGTCTCTGTAGGAAATTTCCCTTATGGGATTCCCTCTGTGGAAGTCCCTCTGTAGAGGATCCTCTGTGGAAGTCCCTCTGTGGAAGTCTCTGTAGGAAATTTCCCTTGTGGGATTCCCTCTGTGGAAGTACCTCTATGAAAGTCCCTCTGTAGAGGATCCTCTGTGGAAGTCCCTCTATAAAAGTTCCTCGATGGAAGTCCTCTATGGAGCTCCCACTATGGAAGATCCTCCATGGAAGTCCTTCTGTGGAAATTCCTCTACGATGATGGTTCATTCCATGTGTCAGCTTGACTGACACCGGGTACCCAGGTCAAACATTGTTCAGGGTGTGTCTGTGAGGGTGCTCCTGAAAGAGATTAGCATCTGAATCGGTGGACCCTGTCAAGTTGGCCACCCTCTGTGGAGTGGCGGACACCTTCCAATGCTTCAGGGCATGGACAGAACAAAAGGCGGAGGAAGGAGAAGCTCCCTTTTCCTGCCTGACTGCTGGGCTGGAACCTGCGTCCTCTCCTGCCCTTGGACCAGGATTCACCCCATTGGCTCACCTGTTCCTCAGGTCTTCAGACTGAGACTGGAACTTTTGGCTTTCCTGGGTCTCCAGGTTGCAACAGCCCATCCTGGGACTCCTCAGCCTCAACAATTTCCTAAGCCAATTCCTCATAACCTCTGTGTGTGTGTGTGTGCACGCATTCGTGTGCATTTTCTATTGGTTCTGTTTCCCCGCCTGGCGCAGGCACCTGTTGTACCTGGATTAGGACACAATGGAAGCAGGGTCCGTGTGAGCACCAGCTCCCGGGGGTCGTTCTGCACAGATGACACCCTCCCTGGGAGGTTCACCTGCGACGGCCTCAAATGAAATAACTTTCAGGCATCATCAAGCACCACATATCTGACAATATTAATTCTTCTGACTGAGTAAGCGTCTGGACCCCAGCAGGAGGAGCAGGACGTGCTGGAAACATGGTCCTCAGTTCTCTGCCAAACCACGGATGGAAGCAAACATCTGCGGGAAGCAAATCCGAGGAAGCCACAATGGCTTCATCCGAGTGTGGAACATGCGTTTGGAAACCTACAAAACAGAAGAGCGCAGGGCGGCTTCGTCGGACAGTTTGAGATCAAGCACTCACTCTTCCTGAATGTGTTTTCATTGGTCAGTTTGTTCTGTAAGTATTTGGGGAAAGCGTTTCCTCAAAGGAGGGGTGTGTGCAGGTCTGTCTGAAATTATCTGAATTCCAAATGCTTGTTCTCCCATCTGAAGTTGGGGCTGTGTCTACACCTCAAACCACTCCCATGTCTGGAGTCCCAGCTCGTTGCCAGCCAGGTGCTTGACCAAGAACACCACTGGGTTCAGAAGGCAGATATAAGATGAGATCAGCCTGTGACTGAAACTACTAGTGAGTAGTATTAATTAAACTAAAAACTGGAACCACGTTTGTGAGCACTGTAAACCAAAGTAGAAGTGCAGGTGAATATTTTTATTTAAATCTTTCCACAGGTGTATTTTTGTTAACCCCAAATTAACAGATCTCAGCCAATGGAGAAAGTTTATTTCGCCACGGTTAAGGACGCACCCGTGACACAGCCTCAGGAGGTCCTAACGACAGGTGCCCAGGGTGGCCGGTGCACAGCTGGCTTTTATACATTTTCGAGAGACATCAGACATCAATCAACATACGTAAGATGGACATCGGTTCTGTCCAGAAAGAACAACTCGAAGCAGAGAAGGGGCTTCCAGGTCATGGGTAGATAACAGACAAACAGTTGCATTCTTTTGAGCTTCCGATTCGTTGTTCGCTGATTGTACAATTTACAGGAAGAGTCACTCATGCTTTCATCTGGCTTCATGAAGCAATAGGGCGGAGGGAGCCCAGATACGCATTCATCGCATGTGAGCAGAGGGACGACGATGCGCCCTGCCTGTCCTTGGTCCACAGGAATGTCCTTCGTGGTTTTGAGATCTCAGGATTTATTTGCCTTTCGCTTTTAATCTGTTGTTTCAGACGATGTTCACGAGGCACTGCAAAATGAGGCGGTGGCCGGCAGCACAGTTAGGAGTCATGTGTGGAAGCTAATTAGACATCAGGGGCACAGGACAGCTCCAAATTCCTCACGAAACATTTATACTCATTATGCTAATTATTCATGATTGGATATTCTATCTGAATCATTACAAACTGCATCCCCCCATCTTTACTTGGGTTTTATTAACTTGCATCTATTGTTAAACAGGAACAATAGCACAAAAAGTAGAGAAAGAGAGCCGGGCGGGATGGCGACCTCATTGTGGTGAATAATTTGAACAGGTGGGCACACTGAAATATTTACGGAGTTGCTTTGTTTGAGCCTGCATTTAAAAGTTTATCATGATCATATACTTCTGCAGAACGAGGCCTGCACATGGAGCTGGAGTTGGTCTGTAGATTTCACACAGCTAAGCACTGTGGGAGTAACTAGAGCTTCCAGATGACATGCAGGGTCAGGATGGGGTGGACGTGAGCCGGGGTGAGGGGTAGGGAGGAGCTCAGGCTGCGGGGCCCTGGCTGTGTTTGCTGGTTTCCCTAGTACGTCAGCCTAGGTGAGAACGCTGGCCTGCTCTGTTTACTGAGGTTGCTAGAGGTTATTTTGTTAGTGTACTGGGATGTCAGGGCAGGGATGACACTCTCTTGGTCTCTGTCACAGATTTCACGGTGTTAGAAGGAAAAACTGCAGGCTTGTGTTAAAATTATCTCACCTTCTGCTAAAAGCGACTTCGTTAAGTCACACATTGCTGTGGGCCTGCTGAGTCAACACCCGCTGTGGGTTCTGTGCGGGGCTTGGAGGCTCCAGGCAAAGTCACAGCAGGACCCCTGCCCTGCAGGAGATCACGGTGCCATCAGGGAGGTCAGGGAGCGACGAGGCCACAGATGGCAGGGCCGCCAGGGTCAGTGTTCTGTACAGGATGAAAGCGGTACGGGAGAGGCGGAGACTGTCTGACACCCAGGCTCTGGGGGACAGGGGAGCGAAGCCTCTGGGGATGCACAAGGTCTCTCAAACTGACCGTCCCCGACTAGCACTCAGAGAAACAGGGATGCTGGTGTATTTCTTGGTTCCTTTGTGTGAACAGCCCCTACCGACATCAAGTCAAGGCAGGTTCCCCTGTGTGGCAGGAACATCTGCACAGTGCAGACAGACGGCCATGAAACAGCCACAGCCCGGAGTTGGTGTTTGTTTGTTCTTTTGCTTTTTAACCGTAAAATCAGATCCAGCCGATGGCATCGCCAGAAGACAGGCTTTAGACTCTTAGGTGCCACTCGGTGACCAAGTACCTGCCATGAAAACACATTGATTCCTGTGACTGTCTAGAAATTCTCACCAAAATCTCTTCTGCTGCTCCCTCAAAGATCATTCTTCCAATTTTTATTACCAAAAAGGGGGGAAAACCACTGACTTTCCCTTAAAAGCCTATTTCTCTAGGAAAGTTTCTCTAGTTTCTCCTCATAAAAGTCTTAAACCTTTCATTGCTGTTTCCCATCATTCTGTTGGGTTACTTCCTCTGCAATGAACTTGATGGAATGCACAAGGTGACTGATCTACACACCTGCACACTCATCCACCCAACCTAGGCGAGGCTTTGCTCTGTGCCATGCATCCTTCACAGAACCAGTGTGCAAGACCCAGCCTGGCTCAGGTGCTAGGTGCCCAGTAAAGACTTAGCGATATGACAACTGAGTTGGAGATCCTAATGCCACCAGTTCTTGAAGCTGAGCTGTTTCCTCTCCCATAGGATGGAGAAAAGAGGAAAGCCTCTAAGTGGGCCATTGGTTTCCTAAACCCGGGAATGCTAAGCTATCTGGGCAGTTTTAAAGAGTGATATAAAGAGGCCACCAAAGCTGGCATGAAATCCAACCTGTCTGCAACACTTGGAATGTCTCTCTAAACACAGCAGAAGACCCATAACTCATGCTGGGATTTCTTTCATTTCCCCCTGAGATTACTGGTGTGGTTTGAGTAAGGAACCTGCTTGTTTCCTCATTTCAATGCTAAAATGAAGAATGCTTTGCTTCGCGATGGCCAACTGCACAGTTACTTAAGATCATGTCTAATGACATCATTTCCTGCTGCTAAAATGCTACAAGTGCTTGAATCTCCCACAAAGATAAAGGTTGATGGAATCAGAACAACTGATTGACAAGTGAGGAAACCAATCGTCTGAAATTATTATTTACTAATTCAAAGTTTTAAAAGTTTTTAAAAAGGAAGACACGTGATCCAAGTTGCATTTGTACACACAAATGGTGCAGTGCCACAGAAATCAAAGCACAAGATTCTAAGCAGGAGATGTATATACACATATGTAATGTCAATACTATATATGTAACAGAACATATACAGTAGTTTATATATTATATAATAGGTCATATAATCAAAGATGCTACTAAACTTACCTTACAGCACACTTAATTTTTAAAACATTTTCCACAACAGAGTACATTGGCTCACACCTATAAATCCCAGCACTTTGGGTGGCCAAGGCAGGCAGATATCTTGAGCCCAGGAGTTGGAGGCCAGCCTGGGTAACATGGTGAGACCCCATCTCACCAAAAAACGCAACAATTAGCCGGGCGTAGTGGCATACACCTATGGTCCCAGCTACTCCAGAGGCTGAGGCGGAAGGATCCCTCGACCCCGGAGGTTGAGGCTGCAGTGAGCTGTGACTGTGCCACTGCACTCCAGCCTGGACAACAGAGCAAGATAATGTCTCAAAAAAAAAAAATTCCGAATTGCTTGATTTCTGCAGAAACAAATAATGTATTACCCTTCTTAATATGAAAATCTGTCAGTGACACAATGATCTCTAACATTTAGCATTCATTATCAATGATGCTAATGTTTGTGATTAACTCTCCCCTCTGAAGGTAAATCTACTTCTCTGTAACAGCAATAAAGACACAGTATTCTCGACCAACTCCTTGAAGTGGAAAAAACTCGACGAGACCTTCAGGTCAAGTTCCTCGCATCTGGGCGCCCAGCCACACACAGTAAATTTTCAGTTTCACTATGAATCAGTTTAAAAGTCCTCACTGTAAATGTAATACATGATTTTCCCACTTTTTAGTAGGAACTGTTTAAAATGCAATGTTTCTACGTAATCCAAAAATTTGAGTGACTTAATTTCAAAGTTACAGGAACTGCTATGTTCTCACTCTGTAATTTCTTTTTAAAAAGTTTCTGACAATAAATAGCAGGTAAAATGAGTCAATTTAGCAATGACAAAGAATGTTTTAAACTATAAATGTGGTGCTTAAACAGTTATTTTAACAGTAGACTTGTCAAATTGATGTCACTGGGCATCCTAAAAACTGTCTAAAACTGTAAATTTAACTGCTAAAATGAGCAGTTACACTGTTAGCTGCTAAATACTGCTTAAAACGAAGTAGTAATGAGCACAAACAATAAGAACAAGTGGAAATTATTTTTAAGTGTTGATTTTTTGTCATTTCTTGTTCCTTTCCTAAAGTGGGATGCAGGATAATACTTGAACAGAGACGGGATGTTCTGGGAAATCTCCTGGCACGCTTTACCGTCCCTGAGCTCAGGAGGGACAACGCAAAGTGAACCGTTCGTCCCGAGGGCAGCTGCTTCCGGCCCAGGTGCCAGTGCCCTGTGTGGCACGGCTTATCCAGGCATCTCACCTGCAGCACCTGCAGTACGGTTTCTTCCTCTCTGGGACGAGCCTCTTTATCTCCAAGAAAGTCACTGCATTCTGGGGGAGCAGGAGTGCGGACCTGGACTGACGCCTCCGCCCTGCACCTCTTTCTGTGGGGACACGCTGTGAGAACCGGCCTTCGGACAGAAACAGCCAGGCCCTGGCGCTGGTACTGTGGTGTATCTGTAAGGGCCGCTCTTGAGGGTATAAGCAGGAGAGGCGTCTGCCCCCGAGGAGGCCCCTTCCTTGGAAGCCCATGAGCTGGACTTACCAACCGATGCCGTCAGCCCTTGGGTCGCATGCCAGCAGGGATCCTGCAGACCACATTTCACAGAAAACCCCAAATCCATGTATGCTGGTGAATGGCTGAAAACGAGTTCTCAGAAACACACACACACACACACACTCTCACACAAGCTGACGCACAGTGTGTGCCAATTTCTGCGGTGTAAACAGTCCTGCTATGGCCAACGGGGGAGGTAAGTGCTGTCACTGAGGACAGCGCAGCCCTGCCTGTGCTCCCAAATGCCTGAACGGTGAGCAAAACACGGAGTCCCAGCGGCCCCAGGGGAGTGTTAACGAGGAGGTAGGACGACCCTGAGGAGGGACTCTGCGGCATCTGCTGGCCAACCTTACATTCCTTAAAGGATTCCACAGCTGCCGGGAAGCTGGGCTGCCTGCCAGGAGTCCCTTCCACAGCCTCTAGCAGGCAGCCTATCCACAGCCCACTTCACACAGGATCTCAGAGTCCCCAGCCATGATAGGGAGGGCTCGGAAAGAGAATCACAGCCCCCTGGGGACCTCCCTGCCCGTGTTTTCATTAGCACATGGGCAAGACCCTCCAGCCAGCCCTGGACTTGCTGATGAGGATTTGTAACTCCACATAAGTCTATCGAGTCAGACGCCACTTCCTCCAGGAAGCCCACCTGGCATTTCCATGAGGAGGATGCACACGTACCCTGGTGTGACCCCGATCTCAGCCCTAATCACCCTGGATTTTGATCGCTTATGGACCTGTCTCCTGCAGAGACTACAGCAGAATTGTTCAGGGAGCTTGGGAAACAGAAAAGAATAGAATGGCCTCATTAGCACAAACAGTTTGGAGGATGACGGGGACAAATGTTCATGAGAGGGTTGAGGTACGCTGTGGACTGCCTTGGATTTAAGGCCACTTTAGTACCAGCAGTAGGGAGCCACTGAAGGTCCTGGAGCAGGGCAGTGGTGTGACCTGAGTGGTGCTTTAGCAGGGTTAGTGTGGTGACCCTGTGTGGCCTGGAAGGACTCGGATGTAAGGAGGCTGAGCTGTGGAGAGGTTGAGACGAGAGGGGAGGAGGAGGAGGGTGGAGCTGGTGGAGATGGCAGGAATGCAACAGCTTTCAAGATTTTGCTGTCACAGAGGTCATGGTGAGGCTGGGGTCCAAGGAAAGGGAGGGTGGACTTCACTCCATCACTGGACTCCAGATTGCATGGGGCCTCTGGATTTGTCAACAGAAGTACTCAGAGGGTGACGAGAACAGTCTGTGGGCAAGACCCATCACTGTCCACACCTGCTGTCAATGTGGGGTCACCAAGGTGCAGCTGGGGAGAGCTGCTGGTGGGAGAAGAACCTGGGTGGCGACTGCACGTGAGCCACGGGGTCTAACAGAATCCAACCCTGCAAGGAGGGAGGCTGGGGGAGGGTGGCAGACAGAAGACAGGGCTGGAAGCAACGAGGCCTCTGAGGATAACAGGGGCTAAAGACAAGGACAGGGGGCTAGAGATGAGGACTGGGACGGCTGAAAGATCTCGCAGGAAGAGGCTGGGGCGGGGCAGTGGGCTGCCAGGTGCTGCTGCAGCCACAGTGAGGGAAGCTGAGGGCTGGGTCAGGCCGTGGGAGTGGAGGGGAGATGGGAAGAGGCAGAAGCGGGTGGCAGCTGCCCTCGGGACTCACACCCTTGGGAGGTCCCTGAGGGTCCTCGACATGTGTGTGTGTTTGTATTAACAGCAGCACAAAACCAGCCTCTTCCATTACCATCACACAGTTTACAAAGACTACGAAATAAAAATAAAGATACGTCTCTGGGAGACGGGGTGAGATACTGTGGATGCTGAGAATGTGAGCATCGAGTCTGTCTCTGAGGTCAAAGCCATCGTTCATGCTGCTGACTCAGGAATCGTGGGGTCCCTCATGATTGATACTGGAGGGAAAGATCCCTGAACTCCTCGGGTCACAGGAGAACTCTCACAACTTGCTGTCAACCAGAGGGTCCTCCTTGTTGGGAGGAGTTAACACTCTGGTAATTTGGATCTTTAGAAAGTGAAATAATATCACTAATAATGACGCCACCACCCAGCATCTATACGCACCTTTTTGCTTTCCAAGAACTTAGAGCACGTCTTGTGTACTTTTCTTCTGTATCTAAAAGTGTGTATTAGGGAGTTTTGGGAAAATGTATTTTTGCTACTCCTAACCACAATACCCCCATTTCCATAGTAACAAACAGGAAAACGAGGAAATAGGGACCCCAAACCTGGAAGCCTGGCTCAGGTCACAGACATGTGGCGGGATGGGGTCCAATGTGCTGCTGCCAGGGCTGGACATTTGTCGTAAAACACATGAGGTGTGGGAAAGTTGTGCTGTCTAGTAAAGTGGAAACATTGAGAACAGTAGGCAGGTGTCTGCGGGGCCGGAGAGGAAGGGGGCCGTCGGGGAGGAGGCAGAAGGTGCAGATCCCGCCCGGCCCGCTGAGTACTCTGCCTGCCAGTAAGACGGGGCCTCCTTCCTCCCTGCCTGCCCCAGAGGACTGCGAGGTCAAACAAAACAATGAATATGAAAGCTCTACGTACTTTAAACAAACATGTGTTATTAATCATCATATTGTAAACTATCACAAATGTGGGACTATGCTGAAATCAATGCAGGAACAATGGCCTGCCTGGAAATGTCGTTTGTCCTCACTTTTTCCGAGATGTCAACGTGGCCACGTACACACGCGGAGGGGAGCTGACCGTGCTGAACTCACTGAGCAGCGACTCACCAATTATCACCTGGTCAAACGTAAACACAGCTAGGGACTCTTTCCAGTAAGATGGATCTAAATTGAATCGGAAGTTACGTTCTGCATGAAGCTTTTCCATTATTTCTGGTAGAATACTAAAGCAGTGAATGTTTTGTAACTGCCATAGGAAGGTCAGTCAGTCAGATTTTCATGAAATAGATCTTCATGAATTGTCGTCTAAAGGAAATATTTCTGTTTTAGTATTTGGCCATGAATAGAACAGAACAGAATAATTTGGGGAGTTATAAGGATGCAAGCGTTGGTTTGGTGTTCAACTCCTTCTTTCTACAGTTCAGGCCTGAAGTCCAGAGAGCAGAGCAGATGTTCACAGACCGCGCCGTTATCTTCTTCCATTTTACTTCATCAGAACATTCAGCTGCTCTGACGGAATGGGGCTGTATGCGCCACACGACAGTTTGCCGCAGCACAAGCTGTGAACCACAGCAACCGGGCTGCCTTTGCTCATCCTCAGCTCAGTGGACACCAGGCCACTCTTCTGTCTTTTGATCCATGCAGCAGTCCAGGCGCATGGTGGGTCGAGGGAGAAGTGCGTTTAGAGTCATGTGTGGGGCACAGGCCTCGACTTCTCTTCAGTGGGAAGTCTATTTGTGTGTCTTCTCCAGGAGAGGAAAGGGTTACTGTCATGGCCCCTCTTAGCCCTTCTTCCCTCAATCTACTTAGTATGCCCAGAATATCCGGATGGGTTTATATAGGTGCCCCCTCTTGTAAATCTTGTAACGGTGGAATTCTTCACTCTCTGATCAGGTTCAGGAGAAAATTTCCACCACCCAACACCCTGCTGTTACAAATTCCCTCCAACCACGTCCCCGGGATGCTCCTGGACGCCCCTTCCTGCCCCTAAAGGGAGAGATTCTGGTCTTATCAGATGCAAAGCAGAGGATGAAGATTTTGTTAGTTTTACTGTTACATAAAAATGAGCATTATCCTTTTCTTAAAGTGCTCCTAAAATGGGAACACTCGTAAATAAAAGTTTATAAAATAAGACATATTTTTATTAATGTTTCCACATCATCACGTGCTGTGATTCCATCTGACTCACCTCTTTCAGAATCCACTCAGTTAACATTTATAGAGCAATCCCCAAACCCGAGGCCAGCAAGACAACTGGCCTGGGGGCTGCCGCGTCTCCCCAGCATGTGCATAGCTGCTGTGTTGACATCGGCAAATCACAAGGCATTGAAACGAAGCTCATCTTAGAAAGCCAAGCCCACACGTGGTGCTTGTGGAGAGTGGGTTTTCCACACTTCCCACGGCCACGGAACATCGTTCTGAGCCTCACATCGGCGTCACAGGCCACCCTGGGACCTGCAGAGCCTCCCTGGGAGTGTCCTCTTCAGACCTACCATCCCTGCAGACACGAGAGTCAACCCCGTTCCGAGGTGTGTCACAAGCAATGTCCCATGGGTGACGAGGTGCTAACATTTGTGGGTGATTTATATTTGCATGAATTAAGCTGGATGTAATATTGTGCAAGAATGACGCTCACTCACTCTAACTCACACAGATGCTTCCCAATCATCTTTCTAGACTGAGAGAGCCATGGTGTTTCAGCTAGATGTCCTGGGACAGGGTGTAGCCCATAACCTGCCCATCTGCACAGTAAATGTGCGAGCACCATCAGTCACCGTGCGGTGGCAGGGAGGCCGTCTCTGCAGACAGCGAGGAAAGCTTCTGCCCAGCCACGGGGCACAGCTATCAACGTGGCCCGGAGACCAGCATCCCCGCTCGGTCCTTCCTCCTGAGGTCTATCAGTTTCCCCATCTTCAAGTGGTAAATTCACATGCTGACGACGGGGTAACTATGTCGTCATGGACACTCAGATGATGCCCGTGGAACAGATACAAATCTAAGCCATGCAACCATCCCTGTTAGTCTCACTTTGCTTCTGTGGGTGGGATGAGCTCAATGTTGATTCACTCTATAGCACAACAGCCCCTTCCAGTTGAAGAAAGACTACTTTGTTGCCAGAGAAATCTCCCAGCATAAGAAAACTAGAGATGTCTTCTCATTTTTAACAAATCCCAAAGTCCATACCATGTTCTACGTGTATACAGGAATGAGTTACTGTTGTAGCCTTCGTTCTATGTGTATACAGGAAGCAACGTAAGTTACTGTTGTAGCCTTAATGTGTCCGGCTTCCTGTGCACTTTCAGGCTGTTCCTGGAGACACCTTTTCTCTCTTCTTCCCGTGGGATTCCCAGAACCTGGCCACTCTCTTCAGTTGTCGCAGCTGCAGTCACACAGAGAGGAAAAGGCCGACCGTTGGCAGGCTCTGCAGCCACTTCTGCCTCGGTTTCCTCATCAGAAGAGAGACGGAAGTGAGATGCCTTGGACAGCCAACATTCTCTTCCGCTGCGCACCTGTGCCCGGTTGAGCCCCTGGCCCTCCTCCCTGACTTGTGGCCACTCACCCTCCAGAGCTGCTTGCACGCTCCCCCAGGCCGTCTGCACGCGTGTAGCCCACCTGGCCTCTCGTGAGCCTCTCCAGGCTCCTGGGCTGGATCACAATGCTTCTGTGAACTCTCAGACTCGGCCACTCCAGCTCTGACGCTTTGCTCTTCTTCCACCTGGGAAACTCCTGTTTCTGCCTCAAGACCCTGCAAAGCCTGCCCTCTCTCAGGAGCTCTTTCTGCCAGCCCTGGATCCCCCGCAAGCCTGGACTGCCCTCCACCCCTGACACGCTGTGCAAGCCTCTGTGTCCGCGCTTATTGTCCTGTGCGGTCCTGGCAGCTGTCCTCACGCCTCTGTGTCCGCGTTCACTGTCCTGTGTGGTCCCGGCAGCTGTCCTCACCTGGGCCTCATGGTCTTCAGAGAATCGGTCTTCATTTCCCGCTCTGTGCTTTGGGTACTTGCTCAGGCCTGGAAGTCAGGAGTTCGTAAATGCTTGTTGGATAAAGTAGTGAGTAGAATGTCCTGGCAACCGACAAGAGTCACTGACCCACAGCTGTGACTCCCAACCAGCAAACCTCCAGGCTCTCGAGATTCAGCACCCCACAGTGTATGGAGGTGCTGGAGCATTGTTTTAATGAAACTGCCGTACTCATGTGTATAAGACACAAAAGCTGAGGCTTGGCTGCTTTGCGTCCTCCTCCGTTAGGGCTGCGTGGGCCTCTGTGCAAATGCTGCAGCTCCATCCACAGCCGTGACGCCCACTGCTGCACAGGGGACCCTGGTGGTCCATCGACGGGGTCCTCAAACATCAGAGACATCAATAAAAGAATTAATGGCATTTTAATTATTTTTTAAAACCCTCATCATTTTCCTGAAGCCGGAAACGATGGCTCTGCCTGTCCCTTGGTTTACGGGCCTGCTAAGGAAGGCGCCGACGTCCCTCCGAGAAGCAAGCTGTCTTTCATGCCTCGCAGCCTCGCAGAGGACAGGGAGCAGGCCACCTCTAAGAACGTCCAGAGACCAGCCAGCCCCATCCACACCCGGGCAAAGGTGGAAGCAGCCAGGTGGACACACTGCCTTCCCTCCCGGGCCCATCTGTTACACCAAAGAACTGCCAGTCCCTCCAGAAGGCACCCGCGGGAGCCTGCGCAGGGAGGACAGAGCTTAAGGGCTGCGATGTCTTCAAAGTGCTGGGAACAAACAGGCTGAGTGAGTGTATACACTGCCAGGGGAATCGGCTGCAGGCTGAAGGGTGGGCACGTTGGTAAGGGGAGGTCTCTGTGAGAACAGACCCCGGAGGTCCTGAGTTGTGTCCTGACATCGCAGTTCACTGGACCTTCCTCTCGGATTCCAGGCTTTCCTCCTCGTCACAGCTCGGGGGTCCGTGTTAGGGGTTCCCTGGAGAGTGCATTTCTGGGGGCAATACCGAGGCCCTATGTGCAGTGGAGGCTGCAGCCGACGTCCCCGGGAATTTCCTCCAGGGTTTCTTCTAGGGTCCCCCCACCCCTGTCATCCCATCTCATAGACCCCTCTGGGCAATGCCCACAGGGGTTGCGGCTCCACCCGCAGCTCGGGGCCACATATACATGACTGCACCCCCCGCTGGCACCAGACACCACCACTCACCACTGCTTGCTTGAAAATAACCCCAAAAGAACATAGATTCCAACACAAGTATTTCCATGAGAATAAAGGAAGCCTAAAAAATCCACGTAGAGTTACTTCATGCCATGTGAAAACCAAACAATAAATATGTGTCTCTGTGTGTGCAAGCACATGTGAGTGTGTGCCTGTTTGTGAGTGCATGCACATGCATGTGAGTTGTAAGTCCATGTGTGTGCATGTGTGTGTAAATGTGTGAGTGTGTGTCTATAAGTGTGTGTAAGTGCATACGTGCATGTATGTGTGAGTGCATGAGTGTGCGTGAGTGCATGTGTATGTAACTCCGTGTGTATGTGTGTGTACATGTGTCTATGAGTGCGTGTACGTGTATATCTGCATGTGTGAGTGCATGAGCGTGTGTGAGTGCATGTGTATATAACTCCATGTGTGTATGTGTGTGTACATGTGTGAGTGTGTCTATGAGTGTAAGTGTATATGTGCATGTATGGGTGAGTGCATGAGAGTGTGTGAGTGCATGTGTATGTAACTCCATATGTGTATGTGAGTGCATATGTGAGTGCATGAGTGTGTGTGTGCCTGTGAGTGCATGTGTGTGTGGGAGTGTGTGAATGCATGTGTGTACATATTACTGGGTAAGTGTGTTGTGTGCATCAGTGCGTGTGTGTGTATGAGTGTGTGAGAGTTCGTGTGTGGCAGTGCGTGTGTGAGTGCATGGATGTGTGTGAGTGCATGTGTGACTGTGTTGCATATTTGTGGAGACCATGTGTATGTGAGTGCATGTGTGAATGTGTGTGAGTGCATGTGTGAATGTGTTCATGTGTGTGAAAGTGTGTCTGTGATTGTGGGAGTCATGTGTCTGTGCATGTGTCTGAGTGTGTAAGTTGAGTGCATGTGTTAGTATATGAATGCATGAGAGTGAGTGTACGTGAAAGTGTGTGTGTGCATATGTGTGTGGTTGTAAGTGCATGTGTGAATGTGTGTGCAGGTGTGTGTGTGCCTTTAAGTGCTGGTGAGTGGATGTG